>NC_133327.1:225741034-226044784 GCF_042186555.1 Aquarana catesbeiana
AACACTGAGACCTCAGATTACAAAAGGTATCATTTGGTCCTGATGGCTCTAGTACTTCATGAAGCAAATATGAATTTAAAAGAGTTATTTAAAGTTAATTAAAATCAAAACTTTTTTTGGGCTAGAGAAAGGAAGGGTTATAACTAGGGCTGCAACTCACAATTGTTTTCATAATCAACTAGTTGTTTAGACTAATCGATTAATTGGATAAAACCCCAGAAATTGCAATGCACAATTAATAATAAGTTAATAATTGAAATTTATAAAAAAGACAATTCTTGAATATTAATATGCAGTGGTAAATAGTAATAACCAGCTATGTGGTTAGGAAACAAAATATCTAACCCACTCTCTAAATAACAGAAGATATATACATATAATTAATATATCTATATATATCTATATCTATATAGATATATATATATATATATATATATATATATATATATATATATATATATCTATATATATCTATATATATATATATATATATATATATATATATATATATATCTATATAGATATAGATATATATATATATATATACACACACACACATATATATATATATATATATATATATATATATATATATATATATATATATATATATATATATATATTAGAAGTTGTGTGTGTGTGTATGTGTGTATATATATATATATATATATATATATATATATATATATATATATATATATATATATATATATATATATAATTAGAAGTTGAATATGGTACACATCATCAGACAAATTTTTAATCCAAGAAAAAGAAACTAAAAAAGCCCATGAAGACAAAGACATGAAGACATGAAGCTACATGAAGGGTAGAGGGGGGATATATCTTTTATATTAAAGTAGTACTAAAGGCTAAGACTTTTTTGCATTGATATAATCCTTCTAAATATAATGCACAATACTGGTAAGAGTTTACTTTAAATGTAATTGTAATGTCTTATATTACCTCCAGTCTATCAGCCTCCAGCTTCTCTGGGTTCAGATGCTGATCTTCCCTGCACAGAGCCCTTAAAGTGCTTGTAAACATTGGATTTTTTAAAAACAACAATGGTTTTGCACAGAGCAACCCTCCTGCTTTGCACAGCAGCAGGCTCCTCCTGCCTTTAGAGTGGCCCTATAGCACCCTATCGGGGTACTTGTGTGGGCTTTATTCCCAGCCACAATTTATGCCTCTGTTGACACACACAGTACGGCTTGACCCTGCCTCCTGATTCCTCCTCACAGGCTGTGATTGACAGCAGCAGGAGCCAATGTGAGGAGGAAGAGAGAAAGCAGTACTGCTGCTCTCAGGCACAGTGCTGGATTAATATCAGGATTAGGTAGCTATGCGAGGGGGGGCTTAGCTGGTCACAGGTTTTTTGCCTTAATGCATACAATGCATTAAGGTAAAGAAAATAATTCTGCCTTTAGAATCACTTTCTTCTCCTGCCTCAAGAGGCATTGCTCCTCACACATTCACACTCACTAGTTCTTAGGCACTTACTGACAGGTATGAGCAGTGGGGATGCACCGATATATCGATATATCGAAAATTATCGTCTGGAAATAGGGTTATTGGCGTTTTGCCGATAGAAAAAAATGGTGCCAATAATGGCCACTGAAAAATGATGTGATATTGTTGCGATTTTGCCATGATTTTACCACAGTTTTCCTGCATCACGTGACTCAAAACCTGCATCAAAAACACAACATGAGTGTGTTTTTGATTTGTTTTTGTAACATTTTCAATGCATTTCAATTGAATTTTTGGTTTCGGTTTTAGTCCAGAATTTTCATTTTGGTGCACCACTAATGAACAGTGTACTGAGCTGTATGTGTGCTACACTGTGTTTCCTGATATGTACACAAATAATGCATTCTGTATGCAGGCCAGCTAATCAGCTGGCCAACTAATCGATAATGAAAATAGTTGACTATTATTTTTTTATCGATTATAATTGATTATGTCAATTAGTTGTTTCAGCCCTAGTTATAACCTTTGTAAGCCTTTTTTTTTTGCCATCTGTGTCCCATATGGAATATTTTCCTTTACTTCCTGTTGCATAATCAAAACAGGAAGCAGGAGAAAATTCCTCCAAAATAAGGGAATCCTGGGCTGTCACCAGAACTAGTGTCCCCATTGAAAGATTTCCTCTCTATTAGGCCCCTTTCACACTGGGGCATTGGCGCCGTCGGCGGTAAAGCATCGCTATTTTTAGCTGCGCTTTACAGCCGTTTTTGCAGGGGTTTTCGGCCACTGGCAGGGCAGTTTTAACCCCCGCTAGTGGCCGAAAAAGGGTTAAAACAACCTGGTTGAAACGGCGGTTCGGCAGAGGTGCCCATTCAGTTCAATGGACAGGAGTGGTGAAGGAGTGGTGTATACACCACTCCTTCACCACTCCAAAGATGCTGCTAGGACTAGTGTCCTGCCAGCGCACCACTCCAGTGTGAAAGCACTCGGGCTTTCACACTGGTGAGACAGGAGAGGCTCTTTACAGGTGCTAATGCTATGCAGGCGCTATTTTTAGTGCTGTAGCACCTGTGAAGTGCCTCAGTGTGAAAGGGATCTTACTTTTGAGGGGACAACCCACAATGTGCAGATTTTCTTTTGCTTTCACTTTCAATGATAGTATGATAGTAGTAAGATAAATAGAAAGGCTGAATCTCCCCAATGGACAGTATTGAGATTCCCTTACTTTTGAGGGATTTCCTCTTGCTTCCTATATTGGCGGGTGAAGGGAAATGTAAAGCGCTGCGCAGACTGTAGGCGCTATATAAATCCTGTATAATAATAATGGCAACCTAATCAACTTTAGAAATAGATCCACTTTAACAATAGAACAGCCATGCATTATGACAGTTAAATATTTGTATATATAGGAGAAGAAAATGTTTCACATGTACTAATAGAAAATATTTTTTTTTCATTTTGCAAAGCCATCATCATTAATTTCCATTTTTTTTTGTAAAGCATGGAAGTTTGCTAAATCTTTTAAATCCCATGTAATTCTGTTGGAGTATTTTAAGGCTGCTTATGGTCTTGACAGTTAAATGGTCCACAGTACATCTGCACCATGTCTGGATTTAGCGTAGCAAACTGCTGTAAGAAAATGTAGGATTTATATAAAGGGAAAGTGGCTTTGTTGTCTATACTAACCAATTCTATTATTCTTTTCCTTTTCTGATCTGCACTGAAAAAATAACAGCTAGAGTTTTGCTATTTGCTGTGGGCAACTGCTATGTTCATATTGCATCCATTCTATATATGTAGTCTACAGAGAAAACCCCTGTAGTGATTCATTTGCTTTATTTTCCCAAAAGATAACACTGTATTTATTATTAATTGCTAAACACATACTGCACAGCATCTATTCATTTCAGTGTTATGTCTGTACTGCATTAAAAGAGGTTCTCTCAAGTCCTCATTTCAGACCCTAGTTTGTAAAAATATAAGAAGGCTTGCCCATTTCATTTTTTACCGCCAGGCCATTCATTTTCAACCGCCAGAAAAAGAAAAATGTTATCTGTTTCTGAACTTAAAGTGCATCTTTTGACAAAACATATTTTGGTTTATGATAGAGTGGTGATGGGTTAAATACCTTTTTTAGGTATGTATTGCTGTCTGAAGTCCCACTGGGGAGAATCACCCTCTCTATGGGGAAGATTTACTAAAACCGATGCACAAAGAATCTGGTGCAGCTGTGCATAGTAACCAAACAGCTTCTAGGTTTTAGGCCAGGTTCACACTGGTACGACAAATGCTTCGACATTGAGAGCTCATGTCTTAACTGGTCTGACTTTGAAAATGCTCCCTGCACTACTTTGGTCCGACTTTGATTCTACTTTAGCCCAATATATATATATATCACATATTGTTAAAGGGGGCTTCCAGATTCTGATAAGCCCCCTGCCCACAGACCCCAACATCCAACGCCTAGGGTTGTCGGGAAGAGGTCCTTGTTCTCATCAACATGGGGACAAGTTGCTTTGGGGTGAGTGGGGGGGCGCTAGTTCATCCCCACCCCCTTTCCTGACCTGCCAGGCTGTGTGGTCGGATAAGGGTCTGGTATGGATTTTGGGGGGTTCCCCTTAAAATCCATACCAGAGCGAAGGACCTGGTATGCTCTTGGAGGGGGAACCCATGTCGTTTTTTTTTTAAATTTGGCATGGAGTTCCCCCTAAAGATTCATACCAGACACAGTGCCTGGTGTTGTCGGAAGTCAAAGTCGGATCCCTGTTCATTGAAGTCGGACACATGTCGGACTTCAAGTTGCAGGCCAGAGTCGGATCCAAAGTGGTATGACTGTCGTGTCGTACCAGTGTGAACCTGGCCTTACTGTCAATGCTTAATTGAACAATCTGAAGTTACAGGTTGATTGGTTACTATGCACAGCTGCACCAGATTCTGTGTGCACATGTTAAAGTAAATCCCCCCCCAAATGTTTTTGCGATTATTCATTGTGAGAAAATCAAACCTTCAAACCTATGACTTTTCTCAAACTCCAAATGGAATTTGTAAAGAGCTAAGGATCGCTGCTACTCCTGACAAGCTAAGGAGAACAAACGATAAGGAGCAGCCTCGGCGTACATGTCTCCACCAAACCACACACCCTGATGCATTTTGCTCTTCACACGAGGGCTTAGAAATGCATCAGGATGTGTGGTTTGGTGGAGACATGTAGGCTGAGGCCACTCCTTATCCTTTATTCACCTGGGCTGTTTGGGAGTCGTGGTGATCCTTTCCGCTTTACATTTCCTTGCCCTCTGGATTGGTATCAGGATACGCCTGTACCCTGTGCTCTGGGACACAGGGATGTGCTTTCACCTCTTCTTTGAGCGGCGCCATAAGCAATAAAACAGGTTCAAATGGGATTTGGTGTGGTTTTTTTTTCCAGTAATGGCTTTCTTCACATTAATAATGCTCAATAAGCTATAACAATAGCTATGTGTCTTGGTTAGCATTGTCTCATGGATAGATTTTCCATTTTCATGTACAGAGTTGCTGTTGGACTCTTATTTGCTTTTCTGACTTCCATACCTGATCACTCTATTTTGTTGAATGGTTATGTGGTCTTGGTTGTGTCATATTGTCATATGACAATATGTTATATTTTTTCCCTTTTAATCATAATTAATTTTACATTGTCTGGAAATAGTTAGATATCAATTTATCCCAGCCCTAATGGTTGCTTTCTCCAAACATGTTTTGTTAGCTTCTTGGTCTTTTTTATGCTGTTTTTTTAAATATGTTATCCAGACAATTCTGCGGGCTTCCAGAAACAGTTGTCTTCATTCTGAGATTTTGGAACATTGTACACTGGTAGACTAAATATACCTAGTTATTTAACTTTTGGAGGTTAGTGAGGGTTTTTTCACCAAAAGTGGTGAATATTTAGACAAATAAGCCTTTTTTTGTTGTAAATAATTATAGATTTTTTATATATTTTGTAAAGACCAGTGACCTAAACTTCTACTTAAATCCATGTTTGAAAAAAACACATGCATAGTATCATATATAGCCTTTTTACAACTACAAGTACCAGCACACATTCTGTGTGTTCAACAGTTGCATGACTTAGGGTAGCCATAGACGGTTTGAATATCAGCTAATTCAGCAGGAACCAGACAAAAAATTTAAACCGTGTGTGGGCAGGCTGAATGTACCAAGTTGATCGATCGATCAACTTGGGTACCACCAGCCTGCCAAATAAACTCACGATTATAGCTAGCGGCTACTATAGCCGCTAGCAATAATCACTGTTTTCTCCTGGTGGGGATGGCCTCCCATGCCCCCACCGATAGCAGACAATTGCTCAGTAGGAGGGATTTCCCTGTCAGCACTGTCTGTGTTGAATGGTGAAATCATGCAAATTTCTTTCCTGCGACTCGTGGTTGCAGAAAACAAATTCGCACAATCTTTGGCCTACCTTACCCATGGTTAAGTGATAAAGAGCTTCCTATGTCCCTCACTAAGACCTTATAATTAAAGTGATACTAAATACACACTGTTTAGATTACATTATCCCTTCTATTTCTCTTGTGGATGATAGCATTTAAATTATTTTAATTAAAAACAAAAAAATCGAAGCACCTTTTTCCTAATAGATATACAGCATCACATGACCTGGACCTTTCCCAGCCTGTGTCTGCAGGGAAACATAAGCAGGAGGAGCTTCTAGTCCTCTGCTGCTGGTTACATGTTCAAAAATAAAAAAACAGCCTTTGGAATACAGAGTAAAAATAAATAAACAATGTCTATAAACATTTTTTTAAATTGTTATACAAATATATATTTAAAATCAAATATGTATTATTTTTTGGCAATAACATGGTGTGGGTGGATTTCTGCCATTCACAGGCTGTGTCACACCCCTCTAGCCTGTGTCTTAGAATAAGGCCTCATGTACGCTGCTGCTGGTAAATGGACGTTTAGGAGAAGTTGGGTGTTTTTTTCATCTGCCCCTGAACTCTCCTCTATGTTATCTTATCAGTACATGTACACTGAGTCGTTTCTAGTTGTTTCCAGGCAGTTGAGGTTAGAAGCATTTTTTGGAAAGCAAAAAAAATGCGTTCAGGACGGATGTTAAGAGGCATTTGACACGGCAAATGCCAGTAACAGCTTGTAAACACGTGTAAACGCAGTAACTCACATTTAGCCATGTTTCATTTATAGGCGTTTTTAATGGCGATACATTTCTGACCATTTACAATGTAAAACATGCTTCTAAATGCAAACGCGGCTAAACGTGGCATGTAAACGCGGCACAATGGACATTTTAAACATCGGTTACTAGCTGTCAAGTTTCATCGTTCAGGTTTTAAAACGTCCCATGTACATGAATCCTCAGAGGGAAGTGAAGCCACCATTAATCTACATTTTATATTCCTCCGCTATTGTGTTTAGCTTGTTAGTGGGCATGGAGGAGGAGGAGGGAGGGAGTGGGCTGTCATTTACCACTGTGTATACACTCACATGTGTGACTCTATAGTCAGATGGGCTGCTCAGATGTGAGGATATTGCTCAGAATAGAAGCTAGCTGAATTGGGGACTTGGACAGAAGGTAGAGATAGAGAATAGCAGGATCAACCAGGTTTTTTGCAGAATACAGAAAACAAATCTCATAGTTACTGAGTGAGTATGAACAACATGCAATACAGCATTTATTCATAGTTTTTTATTATGTGGGTTTAGTGACACTTTATATAGTAGTTGATGCTCTTTGTGAGAGGAGGCAGTCAAAGTGTTTCCATGCTAATTATGGTTGGGGTGTTGCAGGTCTGGGTGGGGGACAGTAAGCACTTTACCACAACACTGATCCACCAGTGATGAGAGCAGTATATGCACACATTTGAGGCTGGGTGGGGATCATAGCAAAATCTTACAAATCACTGCATCTCTGGTGACTGCCATCCTTTGATAGTGGTGCCTGTAGGCACGTGCCTATGATGCCTTCTGGTGAATCCATCCCTGGCTAAGAATGTGTGTGTGTAAATACCACTTGGCGTTTGTTCAGCTGAAGTACATGTGCTTCCTAAATTACGGAAGACTTTAGTTTTTAAAGCTTTACTCTGCTTGTATGAGCAAATAATATTATGCTGTATATACAGCATACTTACAAACAAAGTAAATTCTGTTTAGTCTTTAATTGTGAAAACATGGATCTTAACAGGATCAGGACATTGAACAGTGGTTGCCAAGGGATAATTTGCTCATCCTAATTACACTGAAAAAAGTTGTTATTTCTCTTTTTTATTCAGCTCTGAGACCTTGAAAAGCCAGCATAATCGCAATTGTCACTGAAAGCACATTTATTGCAGCATTGTGCAAACAGTTTTTCAGTTGAATATGCTATTGTGCTCCTAAAGTGTTTGCACTTCAGCAAATTTTCTTTTATGTTGAAGGGCAATTATGAGCAAAATGTAATTCTGCTATTGAAGAAGCAGCTCGCTGCACAAATAATGTAAATGGACGTGTTCCTACATACTGAGAAACAATGCTTTAGAGATGAGAGCGGAAAGCATTAATGTACATGCTAGGTTCATAGAAACAAAACAAAATGCCTAAACTTACTCAGATCAGCTACCAAAAAAGTCATTAATGGGTATGTAGGAGCTTTTAAAGGGTCATGTGGCTGACAGGTTTCTGTGTATAATCCAACAAGAGGAGGAAGTTACTGTTAAGCATAAGGATATTGAAAGGGGGTGTTTTGTGTTTTTGGTAGGGTAAATGAAGCCATGTAGCAGGAGAAGATTTCAAAGTTTTCAATGAGAACATCTGCCAAAATGGGGCACCAAATGAGCAACATCAGGTTCTGGGCCAAAAAGGTGCATTAAACCCAATAAGTTAATACCCATGGGTGCTTAACCATGCACATCTTTCATTTGGCACAAAATACATGTATAATGCCAGCAGCATCTGGTCACTTTTCTTATCGTGGCCTCTGGGTCCCTACTGCCAAGGAAGCTTATGAAAGCTGCATAAATTGTGGTCATTAAATGGAATCTGTTGAATACTATTTTTACTTGCAATACATGTATACAGGTCCTTAGAGCAGAGGTCATCCAATTCTCTTAACATGGGCCAGTTTACTGTCTAGCCAGTGAGAGTACAAAATGCCTCAGTGTCAGCAGGTTATGGGGGTAAACAATGCCCCCAAGTTGGTAAACAATGGGAGTAAAAAATGACCTAGCTGCTGTGGCTAGTGGGAGGAGGAATAATGCTCCATTGTTGGTGTCAGTGGGGGTAATAGTGCACCATCATTCATGTCAGTGAGAAAAATATTGCAACAGCGCTGGCATCTGTGGGAGGAATATTGCTCCATCATTAGCATCAGTGGGAGTAATAGAGCCCCATCTATAGTATCAGTAGGATACTACTGACTCATGCTTGGGCAAAAGTGGGAGGAAAGTGCCCCACTGTTGGTATCAGCGGTACAAATAGTGCCCCATTGTTGGTGTCAGTGGGAGGCAGCTGAGGAAGGCAAACAACAGAAACAACATATTGTAGAAGGCCTATCAGAGTTTTCAGAGCTCTGGTACCAGCCCCTACAGCCTGAATGGGAATTGGGCTGTAAAGGCCTACGAGTACTTATTACCACAGCAAATGAGGAAAGAGGGTAGGATATCTCAGCCTCTTCCATAGATCTCCCGCGTTGAGGCAGAAGCACTCTCCTAGCCATCATGTTCTGGGGATAATTATAACATTTTGGATTTCCTCCATTTTCCTTCTCAGTGACAGTGGTAACAAGAAACAAGAAACGCCATGCCCCAAGACAGTGTCAAGGGCAGGTCATAAGAGATAATGACCATTGAAAGTAAAGTAAATCAGATGCTCATTAGTCAATTCATTAGCATCAACATAGCCAGAGTGCCCTACCCGTTTCCACAGACATCAGTCCAATTAGAGAGACGCGTTTTAAGGATTGCCATCACAACTAAAGCACAAAGCTCCAGGCAATTACTCTAGCCACTCTATAAAATGAAGGCCTACCCCCATTGTTCCATACTTTTTAGTTCACATCAGTCTATTCAGGCACAGTCTTCTTCGGGTGGAGTCTTTCCCCTTGGCAGTAGTCTTTTCTCTTCTGGTTTGAGCAACAGATTGATACCCTGTGACTCCCTCATAGTGACTGTGAGATTCCTCTGTCTTGTATTGAACTTCACCTCATCTGGTTTAGCATCAGGCATTAGTCATTTTGGTAGTCCTGGGTTACAAATGGTTCCTAATCCCTTCTTGGTCCTTTCAGTTGGACTGCTTTTGGAGATCCCAGCTGTTTCTGAATTCTTGTGTCTCTCAATAAAAGATAGAGAAAAAAAATTATAGTTTCCATAAAATATTTTACTTTTAGTCCTGCCTCTCTGTTGTTTTTGTGCTGGCCCTGTGTATTGCTTCCTCACAACACTGAGGCATGCTGGGTAGCAAGAGGTTGCTATGAGTGCTGGTTTATGATATGCTTGCCAGTGTCTCAACCTCCTGTAAGTGGCAGTAACCTCCCACTGTTTCTGAATTTCTGTGTCCCTCAATGGACTTGAAGAAAAAGATTTTACAGTAAGTACAAAAATCTTATTATCAGCTTTTGCAAAATGTTAATACATTAGTGCAGAAATTTCACTGTTTACAAAAGAAAAACAAATGTACTGTAGGTGACAGGCAACAACCTATCCCTCAGACAGGTTAGAAAATATTTCTACAATCTTTTTGACTGATCTTTGTATTATTATTATTCTACTCTAGGTACAGTTTTACAATTTGTCTAGTAATATGTTTTACTGAGCAAATCTGTGTAGAAGCATAGTATGAAATAATATGCCATTTAATACTGTATCCAATTTCATGAGAAGTAGAAATGGATGCATTTGGTTATTCTGCAAATCTGGTGACACCTCATCATGCTGTAGTTATTGCTTCTGAATAATCAGCTGTAATAACAGCTCTTGAACCTTTATGGGTTAAGCTCAAATGTTCAATCGCATATCCCAATGCCTATGGATATAAGCAATATAACCTCTGCCTAACACTGTGTGTGGTTAGGCTTTCTTATCTGTAATATACAGTCAGTCAAATATTGCATAGAGAATGCATATAGGTTGTCACTGGAGCAATGCAGTGCTGAAATGTTCATGACAGTCTCCTCATTTAAAATGAAAACGGAGCTATCTTTTATAAGTGATGTCAGAATACTGGAAAGATGAGACTGAAGTGCCAAGATATTGACTGATTACTGATTTCCCAGGAATCCCATCTTATGCATTGAGTGTGAACACCAGCACTGCCAGTGCGAGAACTCTTAGTTACGGCAGAAAATGAAACTTTATTTAAATAGGCATGGCATTTCTTGTTTCTTGTTACCACTGTTGCTGAGAAGGAAGATGGAGGAAATCCAAAGTGTTATAATTATCCCCAGAACATGGTATAGGGAAATCTTCCAACAGGAACACCTGTTCTGGAATCAAATGTCTAATGCCCTGTACACATGGTCGGATTTTCAGATGGAAAATGTGTGATAGGACCTCGTTGTCGGAAATTTCGACCGTGTGTGGGCTCCATCACACATTTTTCATCGGAATTTCCGACACCCAAAGTTTGAGAGCTTGCTATAAAATTTTCCGACAACAAAATCCGTTGTCGGAAATTCCAATCGTGTGTACACAAATCCGACGCACAAAGTGTCACGTATGCTCAGAATAAATTAAGAGACGAAAGCTATTGGCTACTGCCCCGTTTATAGTCCCGGCGTACGTGTTTTACGTCACCGCGCTTAGAACGATCGGATTTTCCGACAACTTTGTGTGACCGTGTGTATGCAAGACAAGTGTGAGCCAACATCCGTCAGAAAAAATCCTAGGATTTTGTTGTCGGAATGTCCGATCAATTTCCGACCCTGTGTACAGGGCATAAGAGTTTGTTTACACTAACGATAAGGACTGATTTTCAGATTTGACAGGCATTAGGGAGGCGATAGGTTACTTCCTTACCACCTATTTTGTAAGTGCAACGCTAGCACACCGCATCCCCATTCACTTGAATGAGTAACGTTTGACTTGCAGGCAACAGGGAGAATTGCAGCATCCATGAAGCACAACATCGCCTCTGCAGTTTAAGGGGGAGCAGTTGGGGGTGTATTTACTGCTCCCCAACCACAAGTGTAAATAAGCCCTAAGAAAGGAATTCCACTTACTTTGGAAGACAAGACGTGAATATACATTTTTCAATCATGAAACCACAAAACGTGAACTGGAAAGGTTTTCAAATCTTTCCATACTTTATTCAAAACTAAAAGAAAATGTGACTATGTACAGACATTTTAAATTAATAGTAGCAACTCCTTACCTAGTAATCTACCAGTAATTTTAAATAACCAAAGACTAGAAAACATTTTATTATACTATTTTATTAGACATTTTTATGATCCTGTTATGGTATGTGTATATGTTATTCAAACATTTAAATAAGTCTGCTTAGAAGATTTTACAAGTATAATCTGGGTAAAAGCTACCAGTATTAGCCCAGTGTGAGCTGCTCCCACTTTCAAGAGACTTAAAGTAATGTTAAAGTCTTTTTTTTTGTAAATAACAAACATGTCATACTTACCTGCTTTGTGTAATGTTTTTCGCAGATCAGCCCCAATCCTCCTCGTCTCAGGTCCCACCACTGAAACTCCTGGCTCCTCCCTTCTGCCAGGTGCCCCCAGAGCACCCGAGCAGGCTTGTTCCATTAACATACAGAGCCGTGGCTCAGCCCCGTCCCTTGTCTCTCCTCATTGGCTTACTGGCTGTGATTGACAGCAGGCACCCATGCACATCCCTGGATCGAGATTGGGCTCAGGTAAGTATTAGAGAGGGCTGGGGGGGCTGCTGCACACAGAAGGTTTTTTACCATCAAGCATAGAACCTTGAGCTTTTAGAACCACTTTAAGTCAAAGTGGCATAATCTGTGTAAAACTCAACCCATGATAAACTTATATTCATCTTCGCAGTGCTTCCCTACTGCCCCTTCCTCTGTGACAGCCGCTGCAAATGACCCAGTGTTTCTGGCAATGAAAGCATCTAGCATGATGCAGTATTTTGGTTGAGGGGTAGATAGACATCAGCCCTGTGCCAGACAAGAATTCCCTAGTCCTACACAGAGTTGATATATGTCATCACCATGACATGGTTGTGAGTATAAGTGGGTCTGGAGAAGAGGAGAAGCTTTAAAGAGACAATGTCCTTTTTCTCTGAATGGACTAAGGGACAGAGCATCTTCCGATCACGATCACGTATAGGTGAGCTATGTACATTTTGAAGGTTTTCAGGAAACTTTTTGTTAATTTATATAATTCTCTGTTCTGAAGAAATTGCTGTTTCATAATGTCCTTCTCAAACTGATTCCTGAATGGTATGGTTAGCCTTGAATATAATCACCTGGCGTATTCTGATTGTTGTAGTGGGGAAAACTGCAATGTCGGCATCCCTTTAGAAGAGGATGGTCTTTAGAGTGTATCTGAACAAAAATGAAAAATTATTTTACAGTTATTGATTGAAACCTAACTTGAAAAAGAAAAAAGGCTCCTGTAGGGTTATCTCTCACTGGAATGGTTAAAAGCTTGCTATTGTCTAGGGAACGAGAAAAGCAGTTTTACTTACATGATCCTCCACTCACCCAGCAGTCATTGCTCCCCTTATGCTCCAGTAGTGGAATATTCCTCAGTGTACTCACATCCAATGTAGGAATCTGGGTCATGCATCAGTCTTGATGACGTTAGAGGAGCATAGGGGAAAATAAGCTGCGTGGATGGGTCTTGCAGCATGGAGTAAGCCTGCAAGGGCTGAGGATCAAGTAAGGCTGGTCATACATTAAACAGTTTTCTTGTAGAATTTTCCTTTAAATTTACCAACAATGTATAATATGAGGTCAAACACTTTTAATATATATGCAATCAGGCATGCCCTTGCACGACATAGTTGAAGGTAAATCTGAAAAAAATTGTGTTATGTATGGCCAGCCTAAAGAAAAGCTTTTCGTGTTCCCCTAGACCTAAATGAGCACTTAACCTTTGCAATGGAGGAACAACCCCACCGCAAGGGGGGAATTATATTTTCCCTAGAGTTCAGTTTTAATGAATTCTATGGAGTGGGGGGGAAAGATTAAAACCTCTCCTTTCATTAGCTCTTGTAAGTGGAGCAAGTTAAGAGAAACCTCCAGCTGGGACAGAGATAGCAATAAGAAGCGTATGCTGTGTCCCCGTTAAAGATATTTCTTTAGTTTTTTTTTTCACCTGGGACAGGAATTTAAAAAAAATATGAGCAGTAGAGCTATAAATAGCAATACAATCCTTACAGAGGATACAGAGGTTATAACCCTTCCTCACACTGTTCAAAACTTGAATAAAAACAATGTGTCTGTAGTTTTACTTTATTAAGACAAGTAAATGTGCAGTGCACTATGGCCAGTCTTCACTGTTTTAAAATTTCATGTATTAAGGACTGAAATTTGGTTGCTCTAGTTAATTGCACTTATAGATAGTCACTGCCTTTTATGATAATGAAATAAAGAACCCCAAGGTTTTGTAAGTTAATTGGTAAAAAATATGCTAGTGTTTTACATTGTGATATAAATAAAGTTTTTGACTTCTTAGAATCTATAGAAGAGGTCACTGTAAAAGTATGATTAGGAGTTAATTATTTAGCATCTGTTTGTACTTTGATGCTTTACTATTAATTAGTTAGATTGCTTCAGGACATCAATATATTAAATTATATCAGTAGGTGCTCTAAATTACATCTAGAGCAGATTAACTTCAGGTGAATGCAATGCAGCTCATTAGGTCTACTGGTAATGTGCTGCTCTATATTAGTTCTTAGGTCTTCATCAAACTTCTATAATGGAGTTATTAGAATTCTTTGCATTGTTTGACATTTTTCTAATTTCCTGTGAGCATGATTTTTATATTAATGATATAAGGCTACTTGTAATCATTACAAGTGAGATCAGACTGAAAATATAAGGATGAGCAAAATAACAGACATAATCACTACGTTCACTTTTGGCTTCAGTAAATTGGCTTGTGGATATTGCGGACAAAAATTTCAGAACACAGGTTGAGGTGCCATTATATACCTGTTTTCTTTTGGATTAGTGAGTTGCTTTGATTGGGCAAAACTCTGACACTTTCTGGTAATGGTAAAACTTGCCTGCCTCCCTCTTTCCTACACATTCCTATTTGCCAGTCAGGTAGTACATCATGATAATGGATTAATAGCTGGCTGCTAGGAAGAACCTCAAGGTATCCGCTTTTCATATCTGTCAGTAACAGAGTGACTTTAAAGTGGAAATTTAGTCAGAAAATTAGGTCCTGCTAGATCACTTCAGGCTGGCCAATTTTGCAGGTGTTGCTATGTAAAGCATTAAAAATAAGTGCCTGTACTGTTTAAAATCCAGTAATACATTGTCTCACCCTACTCTGCACATGCTCAGTTGATCTCCATTTTGGAATTTTGATGAAAATCAGAGGCACTAGAGGCTGAATGGCTGACAGCCTAAAGGTTTATTGCTGCTCAGGTGCTCTGGTCTTCAGCAAAATGACAGCCTCCAGCAAGAAGAAAGAGCAATACTGGAGGCAATTTACAGCACACATTAATTTTGGTAGCATAATTGTTGTTGTGGGTAAAGTTTCACTTTATGTTTCAATACATTTTTATTGAAGTTCAAAACATTATAATATAGACGAAGGATGAAACGCGAAAGGGTCCTGATGTAGCATGCAATTCATTGTAATAAACAATGTATTGTGTACAAAGCTCTGAAGTGGATAGTAAGCAATAGGTGCACTAGTTTTTGTAGAAGAAGGAAGGGTTTAATAGAAGATTATAGAAAGAAGGAAAATATTGGAGAAACCAGTACATTTTACCAGAAGTGTCACAGTATTGACTTGTACTCAATAGATATAAAGTAAATCTAAATGAATGTATCAAGTGTATTGCCACTTATATCAAGGACTTGTCATACACTCGTAGCCATGGATCCCATGTACTATAGAATATACAGTATTAGATTTATTATAAAGGCTTTCTTGTAGGGACTTTGAATACCGTATTTATCGGCGTATAACACGCACCGGCGTATAACACGCACCCCAATTTAGGAGGGAATTTTAAGGAAAAAAAACTTTTAGGAGGGAAGTTGAAGGGAAAAAAACCTTACATTTAAACGCCCATCATTGCAGCCTTCTCAGTGCAGCCATGTCAGTGCAGCCATGTCAGTGCAGCCTTGTCAGTGCAGCCATGTCAGTGCAGCCTTGTCAGTGCAGCCTTGTCAGTGCAGACTTCCCCAGTGCAGCCTTGTCAGTGCAGACTTCCCCAGTGCAGCCATGTCAGTGCAGACTTCCCCAGTGCAGCCTTGTCAGTGCAGACTTCCCCAGTGCAGCCTTGTCAGTGCAGCCTTCCCCAGTGCAGCCTTGTCAGTGCAGCTTTCCCCAGTGCAGCTTTCCCCAGTGCAGCCTTCCCCAGTGCAGCCTTCCCCAGTGCAGCCTTCCCCAGTGATCCCAGCCATTCTGGGCTTCAAAATCGCCGATCGCGATTTGAAAATGGCGCCGCCGGCGCCGAAATACACAGAGCCGGTCCTCGGCTCTTTCCGGCGGCTGTCGTTCACTTTCGGCTCCACTCGTAGTCCCGAGCGGAGCTATCTGAACCTAGCCGAGTAAGTTCGGATAGCTCCGCTCGGGACTACGAGTGGAGCCAAAAATGAACGAGAGCCGCCGGGAAGAGCCGAGGACCGGCTCTGTGTATTTCGGCGCCGGCGGCGCCATTTTCAAATCGCGGTCGGCGATTTTGAAAATGTGACAGGTCGAGATCGCAGGGGATCAGCGTATAACACGCACCTGCGATTTTCCCCTGGTTTTAAGGGGAAAAAAGTGCGTGTTATATGCCAATAAATACGGTATTTACTCTATGGATCACTTCGGTAATATTTGGAGCTGCCATTTGTTTTCACGTATTAGTGATAGTTATTCTTGCTGCAAATAAAATATGGTATATTAAAGTTTTAAAAATGTTTAGGGAAAGTATGGATAGAAATACCTAATATGACCAAGTGTGGAGTTGGTTTTGTGATATTGCCTGTGACCTGAGAGATAAGAGAGAACAATGGGGTTGATTTACTAAAAGTGTAGAGTGCACAATCTGGTGCAGCTCTGCATAGAAACCAATCAGCTTCCGGGTTCTTTTTGTCAAAGCTTAATTGAACAAGCTGAAGTTAGAACCTGATTGGCTACCATACACAGCTGCACCAGATTTTCACTGTTTAGTTTTAGTAAATCAACCCCACGGAGTTCCAAAAACTAGTTAAACATTTGCACTCCCATAGGGTGTGCATAGGGTTTCCTATTTGACCGCAGTTATGGCAACATACATTAAAGTGCAGTATAACAAGCGTTTACACTTTAGTGTGAATGGGCCCTAAATGTTTATATCAATATTTGCATTCATAATCAAACACCTCTGTGGTAACTAGAGGTGTCTGCTCTTTGCTAATCAACAGTTCCCAGAGTATTCAGCATTAGGTCTTTTTTTTTACAAGGATTAGTCCACCAGTGAATAAATGTGCCTGTGGCTAAACTATATAGAAAAAAAGAGACGAGCAGCACTAAAACAATATGGGTAACTGTCTGCTCACTGACAGCTAAAGTAAGAAAAGGCTGAAACAAAGTGACTGCATTCGCTGCATGAAAGGAAATAATCCATTGTTGTGTAACTCATTTCTATGATAAATATAGAGCTGGATCTGCAGTCTGACAGAGACCAGTTTCACTGGAGATCTAAATAAGATCATTGAGCTCTTTTTTTCTTTTGTAAAGCAGAACAATTCATGGTAGATTAACCACTTCAGCTCTCATAGCTCTACACCCTTTGTGGACCAGAGCAATTTTTACAATTCTGCTATGGGCCTTAGATTTGGCAATAATTTGACATTACTTAAGATAACAAAGTAATATATATATAGATATATAGCTATATATCTATATATAGCTATATATCTACATATAGATATATAGCTATATATCAAAACAGTAGTAAATAAATAAAACAGTCCAGTCCCTGGATCATTCAGATACTAAAACAGCGCTAAAGATTAAAATAATAATATAATAAACACGTGACAAGCACCATGTTAAATCTTTTGTGTAGTAGATGATAGTGGGGGCAGTTCAAAGCATCATAGGTGTTAATCGGTGGTAGTCCTAGCGTGCACCTTTCACCAGAAAACAGTTTCCGTGTTCCACCTCCTGAAGCACACTCCCCCAGGGGGTCAAACTCACCAGAAGCCTCTAATGAGAAAGCCTTAGGTTAGATGTTCATCAGCCAATTTAGCTCTGGGTCCTCACCATCAAAAAGATCCACTGGTACAGCGGCTCCAACACAAGTCATAAAATACAAGAATATTTGCACATAGCGTAATCCTGTTTATTTATGACCAAACTCCCCATACATAAGAAGACCCCTTAATACTAACTACGTACATCACACACATATCAACAAGCATGAAAAAGTGACCCAGAGGGCGCTAGCACCGTGATCAGCCGTCAGGAAGAAGCGTGCAGACACTGCAATCACTTCCGGGTAGAGAACAGTGGATGGTGGAGCGCAAACATCACTTCCGGGATGTCATGCTGGTCACGCTCAGACGCGTTTCGTCGTTTTCGACTTCAACAGAGGGAAATAAAGTCGGAAATGACGAAACATAACAATGTTACTTTGTTACCTTTCTATCTTGCACCTGAACAAGGTTTACAAGCACTGCATCAGATGGTGTCTTTAACACAGCTGTGCAAGTCTATTGTTTGTAGTGTGGGAAGACATGAGTATAAGACATATTATGGGTCTACTTTATTATCAAAGGAAAGCTGGCCCAAATAGTAAAAAAAAAGTTTTTAAATGTATCTGTATATTTATCGCTACTACCATAACCACCAAAGAACAACCCAAAATAAATTTTCCTGCTCCTGGCGATCTCAGCAATACCATATATGTGTATGTTGTAGTTGTGTAGTTCCTGTAGTACAACCTAGAAACATTGATGCACATTTTGCTTTTTTTTATCCTACCTAAAATGCAATGACACTGAATCTAACTGACACTGATACTAATTAAAACAAACAAAAACAAAAAAAATATATATTTATATATATATATATATATATATATATATATATATATATATATATATATATATATATATATATATAAAACATTTTTTTTTTTGGACACACTTTTTTCTCTCTGCAAGGAAAGATACCATTTATCTCTCTCCTCTATTCACAGAGAGAGAAAACATGGGGGCCAGCTTCAAAGTGACTGATCACTATGGTAGCCAATCAGAGGCTATCACAGCAATCAGGTGACCCGAAATCTGGTGTTCCGGGTCCCAATCATTAGTACAGGGCCCAGGGCTCTCGGTGAGACCCTGGTCTCTATGGGAGAGCAATGCCAGCACAAATTGAGATACTCAAATAGCGCCAAGGTGTTTAAGCCCTCCAGTCTAAACCTTTTTTTTTAGGCTTGTACAGAGAATGGAAAGCTTAGAACTTCTGCTGAGTTTCATTGCAACATGTCTCCCTGTTGGGAAAATTTACCCTCACTTCCCACCCTGCTGACTGGTGACAGGGTTTCACAAGGGCAAGCAGTGGTAGAGTTTTTCTACGATGGACACAGGGCCAGGAACAAAAGCACATTTTTTGTAGAGTAGAATGGGAAGGTTGGAATATATGTAAGGTTTCTTTTGTTGTATGTGTGAAGTAAGGGAAACTATTCTTCTGGGACCATAGTCTTCTATCTTTTTAGCAAATGTTTGCTGATGATGTAATTCTTATGTGAGTTACAACATTTTGGCATGCATCTCCTACTCCCATTATCTTACAGATGCCAGGATTGTACTCTGCAAACGCACAATGTTCCAAGTACAATTAAAGTATTTATAAAGCCCAATTTGTTTGGCTGTGCATAGTGTTTGGAATACCTAAAGTGAAACTTCACTCTCCCAATCAATATTGATTATTTTTAATCCTTAAGCTGCTAGCATTAGTAAATAGATAGGGAAGTATACCATATTTACTTTATTTAAACTTTTTTTTTACATGTCTTCAGTTACCTTCTGGTTTCCATGCCTAGACAAATGATTTCATACATCCCAGGAGTCTTCAGGAGGGGAGGAGAGGAGGAGGGCACTTCTCCGCTAAGCACACCCTCCTGCATGCATGCTTGAGCAAAGGGCAGATGGATTCCAGTAAGTAAATGCTACATCAATCATTTGCCCTTACTTAACAACTTCAGCTCCGCAAGATTTGGCTGCTCAAGCACCAGGCCATTTTTTGCGATATTGCACTGCGTCGCTTTAACTGACAATTGCGCTGTCGTGCAACGCTGTACCCAGACATCTTTTTATGGTATTTGAAAACCTCTGCAGTTTTTATTTTTTGCGCTATAAACAAAAGAAGCACAACAATTTTGAAAAAAAACACAATATCTTTTACTTTTTGCTATAATAAATATCCCACATTTTTTTTCAAAAAAACAAATTTTTTCCTCAGTTTAGGCCGATATGTTTTCTTCTACATATTTTTGGTAAAAAAAAATGCAATAAGCGTATATTGATTGGTTTGTGCAAAAGTTATATTGTCTACAAAATAGGGGATAGATTTATGGCATTTTTATTATTATTATTTTTTTACTAGTAATGGCAGCTATCTGCGATTTTTGTCGGGACTGCGATATTGCAGCAGACAAATTGGACACTTTTGACACATTTTTGGGACCATTGACAATTATACAGCGATCAGTGCAATAAAAATGAACTGATTACTGTATAAATGTCACTGGCAGGGAAGGGGTTAACACTAGGGGGCGATCAAGGGGTTAACTGTGTTCCCTTAATGTGTTCTAACTGTAGGGGGGATGGGACTGTCTAGGAGGAGAGAGAAATTGGTATTCATACTTACTGTAAACACACAATCTCTCTACTCCCCTGAAAGAACCCGGATTTGTGTATTTACAGATCCCAGTTCTCACTCTGTCACGAGCGATCGCGGGTGCTCGGCAGTCATCGCGCCCACGGAGCACTAGCATTGGCTACGGGCACATGCTGCGGGCGCGCCCTAGTGGCCAAAAAGAAAAGAAATGTAAGGTAACGTCGATTTGCCCAGCTGAGCCAACCTGCCACAGTAAAACTGTGGCGGCTGGTCCGGAAGTGGTTAAGATGGTCTTGTACTTGTTGTCCCATTATAGAGATTTTACTTCACTTCCTGTCCTGAGATACAGCAGGAAATTAGAGGATATCTCTACAAAATAAGGGAAATCTCCTCTATTCAAGTGACAAGGGTCACAAGGACAAATTTTGAGGGCTCTTGGCTTCAGATACACTTAGAACTTGCTGCCAATGTTAGTAATAAGTAGGTGATAATAAAATAGTATTTTTCCCAGCCTTAGCTAGAATGTGAATGCCATTTCTGAAGCTAGTCATACACACAAATTGGTGTTTAAATGGTTTGCTTTCTTATGACGGTGCGGTAGCAGCTATGCTAGGAAAGATTACAGTAAGCAAGCTCTCAGCAGAAAAGT
The DNA here is from genome assembly GCF_042186555.1 of Aquarana catesbeiana. Classification (NCBI taxonomy): domain Eukaryota; kingdom Metazoa; phylum Chordata; class Amphibia; order Anura; family Ranidae; genus Aquarana; species Aquarana catesbeiana. Next base: position 225,762,124 of record NC_133327.1, read on the forward strand.
CAAATACAGTGCATCTAGTGAGAATATCTATTGTTTATTATAATGAGCTGTCTGTTCATTGCCTATGATTTTCTATTGTTTGAAATCGATAGACTTGCGTAATTTTTCAGCCTGGCTTACTATGTAACTATAGTTTGGTAAAAGGATTTCAAAACCACAAATTATAAACCCTTTGAATACAAGAAGGGGCTATTTTTGAAAGGAATATTGAAATAAAATCGAGGACCCTCAGCTACAATGCAATCTCATTTTTTGAAAATCTTTGTAAATTTGATGTCAAATATAGCTTTGTTTTTCATAGATTGCTAAGCCAAAACAACAATACATCCTTAGGCATGAAGGTAGGCATGGTAACAGACTTGTGGGCTGATAGACTATGTAACAAGGGAGAACATTTTATATAATAGTCTTTTATTTGATAAATCTTTCTACAGAACTTTTAGACAAAATAATAATGAAGCAATGACATTTTTTGGAAAAAAAGGAAAGTTATCAAGTGTGTTATATTATAATAGCCAATTGTTACTGAAGCTGTGGGCATGTATTGAAGAATTCTAGGCAAATATAAAGCTCTTCAGTCTGGTCATGTATTCATTAAGAATCAAGCAGTGGATTTGAAACTGGTCTTTATTATTATCTTTCATAACCTCTCAGTGGCCAAGCTGAGAGCAGAACAATGCACGTAGGGCGAGACAGTAGGGATCTTAGAATTGTCAAAATCCTCATTTATGGTTTAAATGCTGTCCAGTGACACAGGAAGCTGTCCAGCTGTAGTGATAACTAGTGTTTCCACAGGGATCATGCTCTGCAGAAAGGGTGTATGAATTATAATAGTATTAAATAAAAAGACAGCCATTGAATCAGTATACAGCATCCAAGATAGTGGTTATTCTTGCCCCTGAAGGGTTCCTTCATACCAGATTGGTGGAGTTACCCACAGGGTGGTGAGCTTGGATGGGGGGGTTTAATATGGTTTAATCCTATTGTAAATTCCGCCCTGCGTGGTGAGGAGTTTTTGTTATGTGTTTACAAGAATAATAAACACAAATTATTAAAAAAAAATAAGAAGACAGCCTGCATGCATACTTCAGCTGTGTATTTAGCTGCTTGGCTGGATTTCTGCTATTCCTCTCTATTTTGTCTTTTGCAACTAGCTTCCCATCTGATGGCCTTTTAATTACAGCTGGTTTTACCATTATCCAATGTAGTTCTGTGCTTAACCATTTGCCTGCTGGGCATTTTCAGCCCCCCCCTCCGCCCAGTTTCAGCTTTCAGTGCTGTCACATTTTTTTTTTAGGCTGCATTGATGGGCATTGATGGGCACTGATGAGGCTACACAGATGGGCACAGATGAGGCTGCACTGATGAGGCGGCACTGATGGGCACCAATAGCCACTGATGAAGCAGGACTTATGGGCACTGATAATCTGCTCTGATGGGGACTGATGAAGAGGCACTGATAAGGCTGCATTGATAAGGCGCCACTGATGGGCACTGATAGGCAGCACTGATTGGCACTGATATGCTGCACTGATGGGCACTGATATGCTGCACTGATGGGCACTGATATCCTGCACTAATGGACACCGATTGGCACTGATGGGGCTGCTCTGATAATCAGGACACTGATGATCAATGCCCTGTTTGATTGGGTCACAGTGATTCCTCTCACTTTCCATTTTTATTGCCCTGGTGTAAATGGCATTATACTGTAGTGAGCTAAGATAACACAGATTGATATAGTTATACATTTTCATTAAATCCATTCCTGGATAATATACTGATTTTCCCAGTGTTCATCTTTAAGTCACATCTCAAAGATGATATCATCAATAATTTAGGGAATACCAGATAGAGGAAGTGTAAACTCTACAAAAAGGGTCATGTAAAAACCTACATGTATTGTGAGGAAAAAAAAAACACATTCTTTCCCTGGCTTGAAAGTAGAAACCTGCTATTTTCTGCTTCCTTCAATTGCTTACAATAATTGGAACATACTTCCGAGGACACGAGGCGACACCCCTTATCTTTATGTTTATTCTTTGATATTGATGGTTTTATGGGACTCTACAACCTTACAACCTCAGCCCTTTCTTTTATCTCTAATTTTCTGGCTGGATAGCTTTATGTACTTCTCAGGCTGATAAATGCACTTCTCTCTCACCCTCTATTATTTTCTCATTTTGATCTTTATTATTGAGCTTTTGTATAAAACAAAATTGAGAATATTTGTGGTCAGGTACTGTGTCACTTGACTAAACATTATTGAGTCCTAGTTTCATTAACCCATTGATCTTTAAACCCCTATCACATCACAACAGAATGTGGCTAACCCTTTGAAAACCACACTGTTCTTACTTCCATGCTGAAAGTATGGTTATATTTAAAGCACATGTAGGCAGATATAAGAGATCCTTATTCAATCTAGTTATGCATTCATATGGAAATCCATATGTGTTTTTAAATAGTAACTCTGCCTTTATGTAAGCCTTGTGTTTCATTTTGTCTTTATGTAAGCCTCATGTAGTACACATATCAGAAAAAGAGTCCCATCACAGCTTGCACGGTACTACAGCACTGCAATTCAGTGTTAACACGCACTGCCATGCACTAATATTTTTCTAAATGTAAATGTTATTGTTATGAGCCACAGCACATTGTCATGCATTACATTGCATTAGAGTGTACTGTAGTGCGGAAAAATACACATCTTAATTTTTGGTGTGTTGATGTGAATTGACATCAGGGCCATAAAGCAAATAATCTTGTTCTTGCGCTGGGACTTCATTGGGTAATGAAGACAAGTGCTGTTGGTGTGAACAATCCCTCAACTAGAAGTGGAATGAGTACTGTAAGCATCAGTTTGTTGCTGCTCATTCACCATCCAATCACAGGCAAGGGTGGCAAAACAGCAGTAGGAAGTCCATAGAGTTTGCAAACTGGAATGTACAGTATCTCACAAAAGTGAGTACACCCCTCACATTTTTGTAAATATTTTGTCATATCTTTTCATGTGACAACACTGAAGAAATTACTTTGCTACACTGTAAAGTAGTGAGTGTACAGCTTGTATAACAGTGTAAATTTGCTGTTAATGCCTAACCTGCTGGCAACAAAAGTGAGTACACCCCTAAGTGAAAAATTAGCCATATTCCCTCCCTGGTGTCATGTGACTTGTTAGTGTTACAAGGTCTCAGGTGTGAATGGGGAGCAGGTGTGTTAAATTTGGTGTTATTGCTCTCACTCACTTATACTGGTCACTGGAAGTTCAGCATGGCACCTCATGGCAAACAACTCTCTGAGGATCTAAAAAAAAGGAATTGTTGCTCTACATAAAGATGGTCTAGGCTTTAAGAAGATTGCCAAGACCCTGAAACTGAGCTGCGGCATGGTGGCCAAGACCATACAGCAGTTTAACAGGACAGGTTCCACTCAGAACAGGCCTCGCCATGGTGGACCAAAGAAGTTGCGTGCACATGCTCAACATCATATCCAGAAGTTGTTTTTGGGAAATAGCTGTATGAGTGCTACCAGCATTGCTGCAGAGGTTGAAGGGGTGGGGGGGTCAGCCTGTCCGTGCTCAGACCATATGCCGCACACTGCATCAAAATGGTCTGCATGGCTGTTTTCCCAGAAGGAAGCCCCTTCTAAAGATGATGCACAAGAAAGCCCGCAAACAGTTTGCTGAAGACAAGCAGACTAAGGACATGGATTACTGGAACCATGTCCTGTGGTCTGATGAGACCAAGATAAACTTATTTGGTTCAGATGGTTTAAAGCGTGTGTGACAGCAACCAGGTGAGGAGCACAAAGACAAGTGTGTCTTACCTAAAGTCAAGCATGGTGGTGGGAGTGTCATGGTCTGGGGCTGCATGAGTGCTTCCGGCACTGGGGAGCTACAGTTCATTGAAGGAACCATGAATGCCAACATGTACTGTGACATACTGAAGCAGAGCATGATCCCCTCCCTTCAGAGACACAGGGCAGTATTCCAACATGATAACGACCCCAAACACACCTCCAAGACCACTGCCTTGCTAAAGAAACTGAGGGTAAAGGTGATGGACTGGGCAAAGAATGTCTTCAGACCAAACCCTATTGAACATCTGTGGGGCATCCTTAAATGGAAAGTGGAAGAGCGCAAGGTCTCTAACATCCACCAGCTCCATGATGTCATCATGGAGGAGTGGGAGAGGACTCCAGTGGCAACCTGTGAAGCTCTGGTGAACTTCATGCCCAAGAGGGTCAAGGCAGTGCTGGAAAATAATGGTAGCCATACAAAATATTGACACTTTGGGCCCAATTTGGACATTTTCACTTAGTGGTGTACTCACTTTTGTTGAGTTATTTTGAGGGGACAGCAAATTTATACAAGCTGTACACTCACTACTTTACATTGTAGCAAAGTGTCATTTCTTCAGTGTTGTCACATGAAAAGATAGAAGAAAATGTTTACAAAAATCTGAGGGGTGTACTCACTTTTTTGACATACAGTACAAAGAATGTATTGCATGGTCATAAAGGGGACAGGAACTCCTCAAGAAAAGGCTCTATGTGGCTTGCCATGAATCCTGGGAGAAAGGGCACTAACCCTTTCACATTAATAAAAAAAAATCCAAAAAAATACCAAAGACAAGTGGGCTGCTTGCTTCACCTCCATCATCCAAAGGTGGGAAAACAAAAATATATATTTTTTTTATTGCCCTTGCACGTGACTGGGTGTTCTTTGCAGAGTTAATTTTCACTACATTTATTAACCACTTAAGGACCGCATATATACTGTGGCAGGGCAGCCCTATTGCACAAAACAACGTACCTGTACGTTGTTTCATGCACGAGATACTGTGGGCGCGCGCATGCCCACTGCAAAGCGGGGGGAGCCGATGCACAGTCCGGCAGACTGCGATGTCCGCCGACCACCCGCAATCGCTGCTCAGAGAGGCAGAGTGGGGATCTGCCAATCTAAACAAAGCAGATGCCTGTTCTGACAGGGGAGTACAGTGTGATCGTCTAGTCCTGGTGATCAGGAACAGCGATCTCTCTCCTCCTCAATCCACTCCCCCCACAGTTAGAAACACCTTCTTAGGACACACTTAACCCCTTTATCGCCCCTAGTGCTAACCCCTTCCCTGCCAGTGTCTTTTATACAGTGATCAGTGGATATTTTTAGTTCTCTGTTATAATGTCCCTGGTCCCAAAAAAGTATCAAAAGTGTCCAATCTCTTCACCGCAATGTTGCAGTTCCTCTAAAAATCGCTGATCACTGCCATTACTAGTAAAAAAAAAAAATAATAATGATAAAAATGTCATAAATCTATTCCCTATTTTGTAGACGCTACCAAACAATATATGCTTATTTTTTTACCGAAAATATGTAGAAGAATACATATTGGCCTAAACTGATGAATACATTTGTTTTTTTACATATTTTATTATATGTATTATAGCAGAAAGTAAAAAATATAGTTTTTTTTTTTTTTTCAAAATTGTCAGTCTTTTTTTGTTTATTGTGCAAAAAATAAAAACTGCAGAGGTGATCAAATACCACCAAAAGAAGGCTCTATTTGTGGGGAAAAAAGGCCATTTTTATTTGGGTACAGCGTTGCACACCTGTGCAATTGTCAGTTAAAGTAACACAGTGCCGTATCGCAATGGCCTTGTCATGAAGGGGGTAAAACCTTCCTTTCCCCTAGTGGTTAAGCTAGGGGGAAATCAAATTTGCAATGTGAAAATACCCTTGCAAGGTGAATATTCTTTTGGTAAATCAACACCAACACATCAATAAATATTCTTAATGAGTATGAATAACTAAAACATTTTTTTAGTTTTAGGTAAAGTAGGGTGCGGTCAAAATTCCCGGCAAAATTATTTGTTATACTCTGTGTACCATTGGGGAAGTCTCCATTAACTTCCTTTCCCAGGAATTGGACAGGATGTGAGAGGAAATCTCTCACAACTAAGTGAATTTTCCTGTAGACGGGTGTCCCCTTTTGTATGATTTTTGCCTTATCTTTTGTTCTGGAGACAACTCTAAAATTTTGGACTTCCGATCATTTTCTTTCTAGATGACAGTGGTCACCAGTACAAACAGAGAGAGGGAGGTTAATTTACTAAAACTGGAGAGTGCAAAATCTGCTGCAACTCTGCATAAAAACTAATCAGCTTCCATTTTTTTTTGTTCATCAAAGCTTGATTGAACAAGTTGAAGTTAGGAGCTCCATCAGATTTTGTACTTTACAATTTTAGTAAATCAACCCCAGTGAATCTCCACATTGGGGACGCAGATATCAATACAACTTGACAAAAGGTCCTACTCTTTCCACTCTATCCAAAAAAAGGTTTTGCCTAGTAATATACTTTAATTATAGCCATCATTTTTAACAGTTGTGGTATATTTTTCTCTTAAAAAAAGCAGGACATACTGTGTATTTATTATACTTATTGTTTCTGTGTATAGAAACTTCAGAACACTTTGACAATTGAATAGCTATTAAAGCATTGTCAATTGGTCTGAGGATTACTAAAATTATTTTTAATTAAGAAAAACAAGTTAAGCATGGCATTGCATTTGAAATATATTCAGCAAATACTACAGCAGCATTTAAAACAGAAAACAGAAATGCATAATAATATTACCGAACAAGCTTAAAAGCAGAAGACAGTGCAATGCTAACTCATGTCAACACATGCAAACTGGAGTAGCATGTTAATATATGTATTTGGTCTGTTGATGAATGTCTTACCAAAATTAAACAGAATGTATCATAGTTCTGTACATATTTTCTTTCTTCATTGATTATGGTCAGGACTAAAACAAATATATTTTTTATTAGGCAGATATAAAATAGTGCATGTTAATATTTTTTTTTATTCCTCCTTTCAGCTAGCAGGTGGAACTTTAGCCTTATTTTCATGTTTTCTAGTATCACTTTGCTCTGTTGTAATAAAGCATGTTTATAGGGCTCAGTAGCTCAAGGACAAATTTAAACTCGGGTGTATGAGTCATCACTTTTTGCACCTTTCTCTTCAGTGAGGAGCAGTGGGGTTGATTTACTAATACTGGAGAGTGTAGCATCTGGTGCAGCTCTGCATAGAAACCAATTAGCTTCCAGTTTTTTTGGCAAATCTTAAAGTGATTGTAAAGTCTTGTTTAAAAAAATAAATAACAAACATGATATACTTACTTGCTCTGTTGCAGTGGATTTGCACACAGTAGCCTGGATCCACCTCTTCTCGGGTCCCTCTTCACTGCTCTTGGCCCCTCCCTCCTGTTGAGTGCCCCCACAGCAAGCAGCTTGCTATGGGGGCACCCGAGCCAAGCTGCAGCTCCGTGTGTCCATTCAGACATGGAGCTGCGGTTTGGCCCCACCCCTCTCCTTATTGGCTAACTGACTTTGATTGACAGCAGTGGGAGAATATTGCACTGCTGCTATGTCTCAGCAAATCAGGAGGGAGAATCTCAGATTGCCTAGGGACTCATGGACATCGCTGGATATAGAGGGGGGCTCAGGTAACTATTAGGGGGGCTGAGGGGGGCTGCTGCACACAGAAGTCTCTTTATCGTATAGAATGCATTACAATAAAAAACCTTCTGACTTTACAACCCCTTTATTTAAACAAGCTGAAGTTAGAAGCCGATTGACTATAATGCACATCTGCACCAGATTTTACACTCTCCACTTTTAGGTTATCAACCCCAGTCTGTCTGTGAGGAGGCTAGTGCTATGCTCTCTCTTTAAAAAAAACCATTGTGCTTTGGAAATACTTTCTTATGTACTGTTTATTTGTAAAAAGAAAAAAGTCTGAAAAGTAAAGAATTACATTACAACATATAAACTGAAAAATTTTACATGTACTATATATTTCTGTACTTGTATACTTTTGTATGATGCTTGCAGGTTATTTTGATGCACAACTGTAAATTAGATTTGTGTTTACTTATCGCAAGTCACATACAATGATTTATTTTCATTACCTGGAAAAGCCATAAGCATTGTCAGTAATCCTTCCTGGTGGGTCAAGCATATAGACATAAATCAGTTTCTGCGTTGGTGTATTAATATTGCAGTTGTTTTCTATGCATTCATTGTAAAATGTCATAAATTAGAAGGTGTGCAATGCATGCACAATGGGTCTTATATAATATGGATGTGACATAAAAGTTTATTTTTAAAGCGTAAAATCATGAAGGTAAATACGTCCATAGGAAGCATACAAATCCCAATTGTCAAATTTTGTACTGCAGGTTACTAGTTGCAGTTGACTTCTTTTTGCTCTAAAAATTACGTAACATTTGGTAACATTTATATTGGCTTTCAGAAATGGAATCAATGGAATCCATAATTAACCACTTTTACCCCCTTTCTGACCAGGCCAATTTTCAGCTTTCAGTGCTGTTGCACTTTGAATGACAATTGCATGGTCATGCAACATTATACCCAAACAAACTTTTTATACATATTTTTTTCACACAAATAGGGCTTTCTTTTAATCAACACTGGCTTTTTTATATTTTTTTGTTAAACAAATAAAAACCGAAAATTAAAAAAAAAAAAAGTTTTCATAGTTTGTTATAAAATTTTGCAAACAGGTAATTTTTCTCCTTCACTAATGTGCATTGATGAGGCTGCACTGATGGGCACTGATAGACTGCATTGATGGGCTCTGATGAGGTGGCACTGATAATGTGACAATGATAGACACTGATAAGTTGCACTGATGGGCATGAATGAGGCAGCACTGGTGGGCACTGATGAGGAGGCACTGGCGGGCACTGATGAGGCTGCACTGATAGGCGGCACTGATGAGCACTGATAGGGGCACTGATTGACACTGATGGACACTGATAGGTGGCACTGATGGGCACTGGTAGGCGGCACTGATAGGTGACACTGATGAGGAGGCACTGATGGGCACTGATTGGCAGCACTGGTGGGCACTGATTGGCAGCACTGGTGGGCACACATTGGCAGCACTGGTGGGCACTGTTTGTTTATCAGTGTCACTGTCCCTTTTAGAGCTCTCAGCATGAGGAAAGAAGTGTTGATAACTGGCTTCAATTTACATCCGTGACCAGCTGTGATTGGACACACTTGGTAAAGATCCGCTGATTGTCTCTTTACCTCAATCTGTGATCAACAGTGTCCTCCTGATGGCCTCCCAGAACTAACAGTCTGTGCTGTAGCCGTCATTTGGCTATAGCTCGGTCGGAAATTGGTTAAAATAGTTTCTTTATATTCTGCATTATTGTGAATAAAATCCAAGGAGTTTTTGCAGAAATGCTAGCTGTCCCATGTTTAGTTTTTAAAGAGGGGCCTTGACTATAAGTAGCACAGGCAGATCTAAACTGGGATGTTCATGACAATGTCTTATATATTGATATTTAGGCTTATAAAACTATGTAATTAAATATTACCTATTATTATAGTAAGGGATGCCTTTGTTTTTTTAATTTCCAAATATACCTTGTTGAAGTCTTTAAAGTGGTTCTAATTATTTCCCTGTACTCTTTCATTCACTGCATTAAGATAAAAAAAATCTAAAACTTTCCATGTGCCTCCCCTCCCTAAATTCTTACCAGAGTCCTGTATTGATCCAGTGCTGTGGCCAGCTGCATCTGTTCTCGCCCTTCTTCCTGCTCTCACAAGCTTGGCTGAAAGCAGTGGGAGCCATTGACTCCTGCTGCTGTCAGTCAAATCCTGTGAGTAGTGAGCAAAAGGCGGACCTGAGCTGTGCTGTGCATGTGTATAGACACACACAGCTCTGCTTGGGAGCAAGCCTGCAGTTACGCTCCCAATGGAAGCAGCTTCCTATTGCGGTGCACCAACAAAGAGGAGGAGCCTAAAGTGCTGGTGAGGAGAAGAGGAGTTTCAGGGCCACTCTGTGCAATTCCATTGCATACAAAAAAAATGCTTTACAACCACTTTAAGTATATTGCCTCTCAATAATCATCAGTTTCAGTAGTTGATGGTTCAAATACAAATTCTCCAGTGTTCCATCTCATCTGATGATTGTAATGGATTCAAATGATGTTTGGTACAGGTTGTAAAAATGTACTTTAACATGAATTTAAAATTTACTGCAAAATTTTGAATAATAATAAAATAACAAAAAATGAAAAAGTATATTATACTTGGCATTTGAAATCCTTCACTAGGCTGAGTTTTACATGCAGAAGAAGAATGTTCTCTGGTCTTCCTAGTCCTTTCATCAAATAAAATATGGCTACATTTGATAAATAAACTCAAAAAGACTTTACTTCCAGTGCTGTTAGAAAAATATGTATAATATAAGGCTTAAGGGATAGAATCTACCTTCAAGCCATAGTAGTCCCTAGACACAGGTTTATTGTAACTAATAGTAAACTACTCCATGATAAATTCCTAAGCACAACAAATAATTATATATTTGTCATGCCACCAAATAAATTGTGTAGAGGAAAATAAGTAGCTTTGTGGACTTTGTTTACTTTGCTGTAGTTTTCTAATAGGTCTATAATAACAGTACTTATAGATAGATGAAAACATATGCAACTATTTATTGTTAAATTATATTTTTGTAAATATCATGTTACTTCTAAAGATTGCATTTGATTTAGAAAATGTGATCTCAGTGTTAAAAAAAATTCTTAGCTGTGAAAAACCCGTAATCCATTCTCACATTATTCCTTTGTTCATTTTATTACAATTATATATTCACGGCAGGTTTACCAACTGTAGCTCTTGCTTGCGGTGCTCATATTATATCACATGAATCTGCTTGAAATTTTCTGTGCTGTAGGCACTAATATATTACCATAATTGACTCTTTGCATTTTATTTTCATTTCGTATAGATGGATTCTGGCTCGCAATGTTACTTATTGCAGATATGTGAAAAAGAGTGTCCTTGGTAGGAGTATTTCTATGTATGCATCATTTTATGGAATGGTAGAATCTGAGAGAACAAGTGAAAAGACAATTGAGTACACAGTTAATTTCAATAGCTAAAATTAAGTTTTGCAGTCATTTCTGTAAAATATGGGTGCAGCAGAAATTGCAAAGCACTAGGAAGGCTTACTGAACAGAACAGCAATAAAACCTGACATGCAGTGAGGTATTTGCCTCTGTGCAGCTATTCCTAGTACAATGAAGGTATTCTATATTTGCCAGTGTTGCCTTTATAATATCCTTAAAGCTGACAGGCAGGAATTGACTCCCAGTTACCACAGCATTAGGAAGGAAAATTAATTTAATTGATTATGGTTTGCAGCACTTTTCCTTATCAAATAAGCAAATAAAGGTCTTCAGGGTATATTTATAAATGATTCACCAGCAAATTTGGCAGTAAACCTTTTACAGCAATTAATTTTTCTGAAATTCAACCACATTCACCTGGCACTTCACAAAAGAGTGAATGTGCACCAGACAAATGCAGGCAGCCAGTGAATGTCACCTTATTGCAAGCTGTACAAACAGCTTTTATCACAGGGTATGAATTTGCCAGCCAGAGCTCTTCAGATTGCTAAAACTGTGCTTTTACACAATTTTAGCACTAGAAAGGCAATTTCCTTAAAAAAAATACAAATAAATCAGTGTGCCCCTTTCAGGCAAAATCAGCTGGTGGTGTGAAAAAGCTCAGTGCCCTCCATTGTTGGATATTGGTGCTTTAAAGTACCCTTTTTTGGAGATCCCTATTTAAAGCACTTCACCATCCCAGCAAACCACTCTCAAAGCACTACAGGCTGGCAAATGTGATCACACTGTGCTTTATATTTAGGAGTAATGTTGTTTAGTGAATTTTTGGCAAAAATATGGTGGTCCCTGAAAATCCCTTATAAATGTACCCTATAGTCTACGTGCATTGTAATGTTTGCTTTTGTAAAGGATTCTTTGAAGGAATCTGATCCAAGCAACAAGACACTGTTTTGCTTTGGTCAATCTAGTAAGATTACTTTGCGGTATAAGCAAGGAAGCTCAGACCTTTGAGTGTATAAATGTGCTTTTACTAAACAAAAATGCTTTACATACAAAACTATTACAATATGAGGAATACAATACAGAGCTGACGGATATACTTATAACAAGCAAGATGCTACCTACTTCCTAGCAAATAAGCAGCCTATGGTCTTTAAACAATAGAAATATCCTTAAAAGTTACTTAACTCAGGTTAGGGTGAGCTCATGATCTCCAATGAGGACCCAAGGCTTAATAGCAGTCGCTGGAGTTCAGGTGACAGCGCCTTTAGGTATAGCTCCTTTTGGCTGGTACAGACCTTCCTTGTTATTAAGGGATTATGGAGGCCTGTGGTCAACTTATGCCCGATAACCTTTTATTTAGAAACACTTATCATCCCAACATGGGTGTGGTCATTTTCCCAAATACTATGTTTCAATTAGAGAGACATTTTCAAATTCTACCTCAAGATGGCACTATGGTATCATACATGCCATAGGTTATATATGTCAGAAAAGCCAAGCTATTGTTTTCCATGGTTACAAAACAATAAACTATAAATGCAACAATGGTATCTAAGTTCCCATCATTTGAGAACAGCCTGTGTAATTCTTACAAAGGCATTTGTTTGACAAGTATCTCCTTAAATACTCAAAAGTAACCTGTTTTGGTCTCTATGACAAACTACTAAGTTTTTAAAACCTGATGGAAAAAAATCATTCATACAGTGCCTTGCAAAAGTATTCACCCCCCTTGGCTTTTTACCTATTTTGTTACATTACAGCTTTTAGTTCAATGTTTTTTTTAATCTGAATTATATGTGATGGATCAGAATACAATAGTCTAAATTGGTGAAGTAAAATTTGAAAAATAGATACATAAAACTATTTTTCAGAAATAAAAAACTCGTATGTATTCACCCCCTTTGTTATGAAGCCCATAAAAAGCTCTGGTGCAACCAATTACCTTCAGAAGTCACTTAATTAGTGAAATGATGTCCACTTGTGTGCAATCTAAGTGTCACATGATCTGTCATTACATATACGCACCTTTTTGAAAGGCCCCAGAGGCTGCAACACCTAAGCAAGAGAGACACCACTAACCAAACACTGCCATGAAGACCAAGGAACTCTCCAAACAAGTAAGGGACAATATTGTTTAGAAGTACAAGTCAGGGTTAGGGTATATCAATATCAAATATCAAAATATCAAAATCTTTTATGATCCCTAGGAGCACCATCAAATCTATCATAACCAAATGGAAAGAACATGGTACAACAGCAAAACTGCCAAGAGACAGTCGCACATTAAAACTCACGGATTGGGCAAGGAGGGCATTAGTCAGAGAGGCAGCACAGAGACCTAAGGTAACCCTGGAGGAGCTGCAGAGTTCCACAGCAGAGACTGGAGTATCTGTACATAGGATGACAATAAGCCATACGCTCCATAGAGTTGGGCTTTATGACAGAGTGGCCAGAAGAAAGCCATTACTTTCAGCAAAAAACAAAATGGCACGTTTTGAGTTTGCGAAAAGGCATGTGGGAGACTCGCAAAATGTATGGAGGAAGGTGCTCTGGTCTGATGAGACTGAAATTGAACTTTTTGTCCATCAAAGAAAATGCTATGTCTGGCGCAAACCCAACACATTACATCACCCAAAGAACACCATCCCCACAGTGAAACATGGTGGTGGCAGCATCATGCTGTGGGGATGTTTTTCAGCAGTTGGGACTGGGAAACTGGTCAGAGTTGAGGGAAAGATGGATGGTGCTAAATACAGGGATATTCTTGAGCAAAGCCTGTACCACTCTGTATGTGATTTTAGGCTAGGATGGAGGTTCACCGTCCAGCAGGAGAATGACCCCAAACACACTGCTAAAGCAACACTTGAGTGGTTTAAGAGGAAACATGTAAATGTGTTGGAATGGACTAGTCAAAGCCCAGACCTCAATCCAATAGAAAATCTGTGGTCAGACTTAAAAATTGCTGTTCACAAGCGCAAACCATCCAACTTGAAGGTGCTGGAGCAGTTGTGCAAGGAGGAATGGGCAAAAATCACAGTGGTAAGATGTGGCAAGCAAGTTATCCAAAGTGACTTGGAGCTGTGATAGCCGCAAAAGGTGGCTCTACAAAGTACTTTAGGGGGGTGAATAGTTATGCACATTGACTTTTTCTGTTATTTTGTCCTAATTGTTGTTTGTTTCACAATAAAAAAAAATCTTCAAAGTTGTGAGCATGTTCTGTAAATTAAATGATGCAAATCCTCAAACAATCCATGCTAATTCCAGGTTGTGAGGCAACAAAACACAAAAAATGCCAAGGGGGGTGAATTTTTTTGCAAGGCACTGTATAATATATATTTATATCAAACGCAACACAGACACAAAGTAAAAATGGAAATATTTGCCAGCACACCATGGAACAGCGTAGATAGCGTCCAAACGTGTAGTTTATTGCATGATCACAACACACAGAGAGTGCAACGTTTCGGAGTCACGCAGGACCCCTTCGTCAGGCATGTCACACTGGAATTGGTGTACCCACTGAACAATTTCCCCTAACTTCTTTCCCTTGGCAACTGTAACATTTTGGATTTTCTGTCACTTTCTGTACCGGAGAAAATAGCCTCCAGGACAAATAGAGAGTGGGAACACAGACAGCAGACAATACCTGATAGAAACAGAAAACAACATATGGCTTTACATACACATTAAACCTTTTTTTATGGCTAGGATTAAATGTCTGCAACACCATGTGATAGCTACAGATTTGGTGTTGTTTAAATGCTTAGTAAATGGTCATTTTGGTACATAAAAAACATACAGTAATTGGTTTTTGAATGGAGGGCAGGTTTTGATTCTAAATAGTGCTTAAAATTCTTAACAAAGAGAGGTTTAGTGAGAAGAGAAGAATTGTAATATGTAAGCGGAAGTGTCTGTCACTGTCATTCTTAAACATGTACCTTTGACTCCTAAAGAACTATGTCATAAGATAAATGCTAAGAATTCAAGTAGCTTTCACTTCACTCTTCACACTATATAAAGTTTATGCTCACAAATGTAAGATACGGCTTTGACTAGAGATGAGAAATTTGATCCAGTCAGGTTCAAGATTTGACCTGAATCTGGCAGATTTGTGGCTGTAGGCTATTTCAATGAGTAATATGAAATACACTTTTTTAATTCTAACATTTTTTTTTACATGCTTCTTTTTTAAAACTGAAATGAGCCATCCCTCTTTCTCTTAAATAAAACAAATATATACTAGCCTCCAGGCCTATGGGGTGGTGTTCATGGTGGGTGTCTGTTAACTGGTCCCCCTATCCTTTCACTCAACTGAAAGGATAGTAATAGGACTGCGGATTTTTGGAAAATGCTGTTGGCCTAGTTCCCACACAGGTCTGTGTCTGGTTGACAGTTCTTGGGTAGATCTGATTTTGATTCAGTTATAATGTTTAAAAACAAAAAAGTTAGTATTAAATATCTGAATATCTGTGAATGCGAACCCAGTTAGTCAAACTCATTTTAAAGCTGAAGTCCAGGCTAGCGAAAACTTTACTCTTGCATTGGGTCCTCCCTCTGCACTGCAACAGTTAAATGCTAATTTTTCATAGGGGCATTAAAATAGTGTATAATACTTAAAGAGGAACTGTAGTCTGCTCACATAATTTGTAATAAAAACATCTTTGCCATTCTGAAGCTTCCCTCCAACCACTTTGCATATCATTTTATATATACTGCGATTCTGTACTTGCCAAATGTGCTGCAGAAATCTTCCTTCACTGCGTCTGGCTGCAGCCATTTAAATTGTGAGCAGCTGAAAGAGGGAGTCCACCTAGAAAATAAATAATAAAAGCCAGCAGCTACAAATACTGCAGCTGCTGACTTTTAATAAATGGTCACTTACCTGTCCTGGAGTCCGGCGATGTCAGCAGCCAAAGCCGATCAATCGCTTGGCTCTCGGCTGTTGCCACCGCCATTCTCTGTGAGGGAATCAGGAAGTAAAGCGTTGCGGCTTCACTTCCCGGTTCCCTACTGCGCATGCGCAAGTCGTGCTGCGCATTCTAAGTGGTCCCCGCTGTCTCCTGGGACCTGTGTGTTTCCCAGGAGACAGCGGGGGGGAGTCCAGGAAGGGGCATGACTCCCACAGGAGTCTATTCCAGGAAGTGGGTGAAAATACCCCCTCCCCCCTGAAAGGTGCCAATTGTGGCACCAGAGGGGGGGATGGATCAGATGAGCGGAAGTTCCACTTTTGGATGGAACTCCGTTTGAAGCTGCTGCCTGTTCACTTTCTGGCTTTACACAGACACACAGAAGCACACCTTCATCTCTGCAGCTCTCATTGGCCCTCCTATGACTCACCCCCTCCCTTCCTGGCAAACTCTCACAAAAGTGAGAGAGAGAGCTGTGCATGATGTCATAAGCCTAGCCTTTTTACCAGATAAGAAACAGGAAGTGGGTTGTATAAGGTATTTACTGGCAGAAAAAAATATGTTTTACTATCCAAAGTTAAAACAAGGGCAGAAGATTTAATAGATTGAAAGATGAAAAAATGACTGAAGGTCCTCTTTAACCTATTTCTCACTACTGCATGCTTGCCTGCTCAACTGGTCGCATCTTTCTGTCACATCACTTACAATGCAGTGGTGCTGCATTGTACATGAAGACACTGAGGCCCCCCCAAATCCCAGGAGCATTGCACAGTGAAGAAAAGTGCCTTCTGCTGAGGGGAGTGAGGAATAAGGGAAGTAGTTCACCTTATTCATCATCCCCTAGATAAAGCTAATATTTCACCCTAGCAATAATAAAGGGGGCCCACTATAAGAGTAATTTTGTCTTTAACTTTAGCAGTGTTATGCCGTGTACACAGTCAGATTTTCCGATGGAAAAAGTGCGACCAGATTGTGTTGTTGGAAATTCCGTTCGTGTGTGGTCTCCATCTGACTTTTTCCATCAGAATTTCCGACACACAAAGTTTGAGAGCAGGATATAAAATTTTCCGACAACAAAATCCGATTGTTTAAATTCCGATCGTGTGTACACAAATCCAATGCACAAAGTGCCACAGATGCTCAGAATAAATTAAGAGACGAAAGCTATTGGCTACTGCCCTGTTTATAGTCCCGACGTATGTGTTTTACGTCACCTCGTTCAGAACGATCGGATTTTCTGACAACTTTGTGCGACCGTGTGTATGCAAGACAAGTTTGGCCCATAAACCATCGGAAAAAATCTGATGGATTTTGCTGTCGGAAAAAATCTGATGGATTTTGTTGTCAGAGTGTCCAATCAATGTCCGATCGTGTGTACAGGGCATTAGAACTTTGGGTGTCATTATGATGTAGTAAATAACACATTTTTTCTAATATAAGGAAACGTTAGAGTTGTCAATGAATTAAGAGTTAATCTTTCAGTGGTGCGACCTGTTGCAATGACAACTGTGAGGAACTACTTTCACTGTGGGGAGATTTCCATTTGTTTTATTTTACATCTCAACAATTTAAAGGGAAATCTTGCCAGGTTGACACAGAAAAAAATAACCTGCTAAAGGTTCTGTCTAAAACTAAAGAAGAAGGTCTGGCGTTACATACGCTTAGAATTGAAAAGTGCACTACCTGTATTTATATTTCAACTATCCTCTTAAAGACTCTTGTCAAAGTGGAAAAATAAATCTTGAGAGGTACACGGGGTATATAAACTACCTATTCAGAAGGTTTATTTTTCATCAAGGCATTGCTGTAGTGTGCCAATCCACCCAAATCCATTTTGTCTGTAATTTTAAGTAACCAGAACTTCAGCGTGTAATACAGAGAAGGTGTTACCCAGCTCATCTTTCTGTTACAGAAAGCCTGGTGTAAAAAAAAAAAAATATTAGTGTTTCTCACATACACTAATTAATTTAAAACATGCTTTCTTCAAAGTTTGAATGTTAGTGGGGGTGTAGGAATTAGTAAGAGAGTAATTTACAAAGCACAAAGCTTTAAAACCCGAGAGGGGTCCTCTGGACTTTGAGCCTTATAGTCAACTTAGAGTAGGTAAACTGACACTTTTGATTTTAGCATGATTGTATTGTTATATTGCTGGTTATACAGTAATTTGAAGTTCATTGATGGGTTTCACTTGTTGCCTAGAACAGTTTAAAAAACAGCAACCCTCTCCCTACCATTGCACACATGTATTGCACATGTGTGTTAATGCACATTATGTCTCCCTTCCAACACTTGTTCTTCTCATAAATTGCTAAATTATGCAATGCATAGAACAAGTATTTGATTTGCAGTTGCTGTGGAAAAAAAATCTTGTACTACAGATATTGGGGGCTACCAGAAATTTCATAACTCCTTACTTTCCAGAAAAAAAGGCATGCCTTCTTATAACTTTGAGAGATAGGATTGGCAGGAGCTCTCTTTGGATACTTAGAACCTGGGGAGACCTTAAAAAATGCTACTAAAATATATTATCATGTATTTAAGGTGTGGTCATGCAAGTATATTCCATTTTATTTAAGATTTAATACTTTTTTTAAATAAAAAAAATTCAATTTATTACAAGGCACTGAAAAGTTTTACAAAATATGACAAGTTATACTTTACTTAAAGCACGGTCTAAGATTTCTGGCAAATTAGTTAAGTACAGCTGGGAAATCATCTGCATTGTAAATAGAATGGCTAATCTTGTTCACTTATGGATACAAGAGCTCTTAAAGATCCTTTTTGCTTCCTGGAACAGTTCTGCTTTTGCATAAATTTACATATTAAAATAGATATTTAAAGTACTAGTGCCTAAGAGCATGTAAAACCTTAGAACCCCTGAACTGGGACATGATCAGCAGGCAGGTGTTGACTTTTGTTCCAAGTTCCAAGGGAGCTCCAGTACACTCCCCACCATCCCTTTGAAACATTACAGGTGTCTCCTTTCTGGTTGCTAAGGAAATTATTTTGCATGTGGGATGCAGAAAAGATGGATGCTAGATCGCCAAGTTAAGCACACCTACTGGGTGATCGCATTTAAAGGTGCATCTAGACACCTTAAGGTTTATATATAGTGTATATATAGAAGTTTGCTGTGCAGATGTCTTAAAAATTTGCATGAGCACCACGAATGTGGTGCTCATGTATTATTTGTGATATAATTATGTGCCATGATTGTCAGTGCTATTTGGTAGCTATAATACAATTGAGGTACTCTAGGAAATGACCACCTTGTTGCTATTGTTCATAGGAGATACTCATATTACAAAGAATATGGTGATCATTCTTGGTGCTTGTTGTCTGCTCTTAGGACCTAGTGTTGGGCAAACTTTGATTATGATGGCTTCCCTACAATAGTGCATTAGAAAGAAAGACAAAAAGTATATATTGTTCTTCTAAGAATTACTTTATTTCTTAATGAGATTTCACAGTATGAGTTGGTGTGCTTCAAAAGTATATGCACCGCAAAAGTAATTCTATGACTCTCTAGAGTAGTGGTGGTGAACTTGATATTTATAGGCAGCCTCAAGTGAGACCCAACACTTCCAAATGATCACACAATTGAGGTAGAGTGACTTGAGTTAGGCAGCCCATTCAAGATTAATGGGCAATAACACACCAGAAATGTTAGCCTTTTTGCATTATTTACAAAGTACTGGAATATACACTGAAGAAAAAGTGGAAGTTAAATAAGCCCTCTTGTTAGTGGCAGCAATAGTAACCCCCTGCAATGGTGTCAGTGGCTGCAAAATTAACATAGTCAGTAAGCCCCATATTAACACATCATTAGTCTTAGTGACCTCAAAAATAAATTCCCGAGCCTTGATGTCAGTGACCGCAATAATAACCCCCAGCAAAGGTGTCAGCAATAATAACTGCCTGAATTGATGTCAATAGCAGCAATAATACCCTCAGCATTAATGTCAATAACCACAATAACAACCCCCAAAGTTAGTTTTGGTGAATGCAATAGTATCCCCCAACATTAATGCCAGTGTCCGCAAAGATAACCCCAGCATTGGAGTTAGTGGATGCAATAATAGCCCTCAGCATTGGTGTCACTGGCTGCATATAGTTATAACCTTATGTATTGGTGTCAATGGTAGTAATATTAACATCTCCCTCCGTTGGTGGTCAGTGCCAGTGTTGTTAATCTCTCCACCCTTACATTGCTGGTCATTAACGGTGCTGTTAAATCCTCCCTCCATCTTGAGTTGCTGGTCAGTGGCAGTTGTGGATAAAATAGTAAAATGTTAGAACGGACGGCTGAACAGAATGCATTACACAGCGGGAGACACCTTTCATTACTAAAACAGCGTGTGTCTCCCACTGTGTAATGCATTCTGTTCAGCCGTCCATTGAAACAAAGCCCGCCCCGCCTCCTCCTCATCCATCCGTGATAGAGGAACACTGATACTATGCTGGGAAACTGTATCAGTGTTCCGCCTATCACAGACAAGGAGGAGGCGGGGCGGGCTTTGTTTCAATGGACGGCTGAACAGAATGCATTACACAGCGGGAGACACATGCTGTTTTTGTAATAAAAGGTACGGCTGCAACTGGGCACAGTGAGACTGCAACTGGGCACAGCGAGACTGCAACTGGGCACAGTGTGACTGCAACTGAGCACAGTGTGACTGCAACTGGGCACAATGAGACTGCAATTGGGCACAGTGAGACTACAACTGGGCACAGTGAGACTGCAATTGATTTGATTTGATATGGGATTTGTATTGCGCCGAATGCGCTCCGTTACCAAGACCCTAAAATCAAGTGAGATTTCCAAAAGACGTTCAAAAATTGGGCACAGTGAGGCTGCAAATTGGCACAGTGAGGCTGCAAATTGGCACAGTGAGGCTGCAGATGGGCACAGTGAGGCTGCAGATGGGCATTGTTTACCGGTAGCTGCTGCATTTTCCCACCCTCGGCTCATACTTGAGCCAATATGTTTTCCCAGTTTTTTGTGGTAAAATTAGGTGCCTCGGCTTATATCCGGGTTGACTTATACTTGAGTATATATGGTACATAAATGTTAATGTTTTTTTCTGGTATGGTCGGGAAGGGTTATAGCATCCTGGAAGGTTTATATTATTTTATTCCTAGTAGATGTAAACATTCTCTAATTACTGCCAAAACTAAGAAATCACTTTGACCAGAGTTCCACTTTATGTATGAGTTCCACTTTATGTATGCAATGCCAAGAAAACGAATATGTAATACAGCCTCAATATAAAGCCTATGCTTTAACACATAATGTATAGGAATTGTCATAACACTGAAGTTGTGGTTTACAGGAGGTTGCTTGCACACAATTTGGCAGCTGCAACAGAGTTGAAAATTTGGTAGTTTCTACTTTGTACTTATTATTTTAATAAAAATGCAATTTTTGGTACAATTAAAGCAAAATTCTGGGCACGTGTCATTATGAAAACTGTTTTGTCCACTAATTAGTTTGAATGCTGTTACTCGAATCTCTCTTCTTTTCTGAAATGAGTTTCTGGCAGTCAACTGAACACCAGATATCAGGCTGCAAGGTGGAGGGCCTGCACTATCCACTAACTGGGCTCCACTGAAATGTGAATCTAACATTTCAGGCACTGGGGGCCAAAAGGGTGGTGTTTACTCAGGCTTACAGCAGTGGAAGTAAACAGGGAGAGGCTCAACAGTTGTGTGATGCTTATTTAAAGTCTAACAAGCAGGAAAGGGTTGAGTGGGTGACAAAGAAAGATACAGAAGTGCATGTTCAGAATAGCAATGGCCCCCTCTGAGTAAATTTAGTGATACTGGTACAAGTATATACATATATATCTTAGCTATGTATTTGGCTGCCTGGCTGGAGTTCTGCTTCAATTATTCACTTTCTAAAATATTTTAACATATATTGCAATTTTTTTTTTTTTGTACAAAACTTTACTGAACTCTGAAATCTGGTTTGCAATTTTATACATTAACTTTTCTAGGCTACATGAAAGAAATGCTTAGTAGATTTGTGTCTAACAAAACAGCCATCCAATGAAACGTAAAATTAATTAAAGTTGTCTTACTCTGCTATAATTAGAAAAAGAGAAAATATTAACAAATGCACGGTAGCTTGCACAGCATGTACTAATTACTGTCCATGTTATAATTTTTTTCCTATTAATGACTTATTCTCATTTTCTCCAGGATATAGACCTGCGGCTAACTGGATTTGATTTATAAGAAGTCAGTGTGGAATAAATGGCAGCTCCTGTGATATTGCTACTATGGAAAACAGTATTGTCAATAGAATGTAGCCTGATAAATAGTGCTTAGTGAAGATATTGCTTCAGTGAGTGGGAAATCAATGGAAGAATCTTGCTGCAAGAAAACCCCTCTGAGATTTTCCTGGCAGGATCGCATTTAACAAACCTGGTACATTTCCATCGATTGCCCTGTTTCACATAAGTGGATACAAATAACATTGCTTTCCACGGCAACTAATGTTGGACTATGGCATTTCCAAGGTCCATGCGACTGAAATGTTTGTGGAGAGTAGCAAGGTTGCGCCTGTTGTCCATGGGTCTGGATGTCACATTTTCCTTGTGCCTGTTGGGATTTTTGCTTCACTTTACAACTGTGTGCTCACAAAAACTGGATGACGTAGACCCCATAGTTACAACAACATATGGCAAAGTACGAGGTGTTAAGAAAGAACTCAATAATGAAATCCTAGGGCCTGTTGTTCAATTCCTTGGTGTTCCTTATGCTGCTTCCCCAGTAGGGGAACGACGTTTTCAACCTCCAGAACCTCCAGCAACTTGGGAGAATATAAAAAATGGCACTCAATTTGCCCCTGTTTGTCCGCAAAACATTGTAGGAGGCAGGCTTCCTGAAGTCATGCTTCCCGTTTGGTTCACCAACAACCTGGATGTAGTTTCTTCCTATGTGCAAGACCAGAGTGAAGACTGCCTATATTTAAATATATACGTTCCAACTGAGGATGGTGAGTTCCATGTGGGAATAAAACCAGGGAAACTGTGATTTTATTTTTTTTTTCACTTTTCTAAATTCTAACCATATTAATCCTGTGTATAGGTTGCATGCTTGGTTAGTTGTTAGCATGCTGGCTTTTCAATGTGCATGCAGCTCTTTTATCTGTGATCCTGTTTCTGTACTCATGTCTACACTCATGTTCTCCCGAGACACGGGTATTACAATGGAAGGTACTCCCTCTTTCTTACCTGCCCATTGATGATACATCCTCCTCCATTTGCATGTGCAGGCTCCACAGCGTTGGATACATAGCCAAAGGCAGAGCTAGGTAAACGGTGTTGCATGCTCCTACTCTCTGTCTCGGAGCTCCATGTTATTTTTTAGTCTTCTATTCATTTTTCAGTAAAAAGAATATCCAAGGAATGTGCCCGGAAACCCGGCAAGAAAATATGTAGAAAAGGAGGTATGTATTAAAGTAACAAAAAAAAAAATATGGGAAAATACGAAGGAGGATAGGTATAACAGCAGTAGATCTATGCTACATCCAACAGGAAAAAAACATATACTGTATACACTCAGTATTGTAAATTGTATGTTTTACTTCATTAAGGTAGTACATTATGCATAAAAGGAAACAGTGTTTAGAAAACTAGGCTGTTGAAAAAACAATAAATACAAATATTTTGAATTAAGAAAAAAGTTAAAGTCTGATAATTTTTTAAGGCCCCTTTCACTTTTGTGCGACCTGAAAGTCGCATGATTTTGCCATGATTTTTTGCAGCGATGTTGCCGCAATTTTGATGCGACCTGAAGCAATGGACCTCAAGTTGCATCAAAGTCAGACCAAAGTAGTGCAGGGACTACTTTGATGTCGTTGCAACATGAAGTCGCACAGATATGAGTGGTACTCATTGGAAATCATGGGGTACGACTTGTCATGCAACTTTGCAGTCCCAAGTCGCAGGACAAGTTGCACAAGTGTGAAAGGGGCCTTGGTTGTAATTTTCTAAAACATCTAAGATTGGTAAAATTAATATTTAAAACCATTATACTGGTTTTAGAAACAATAAAATATATATTTTTAATTTCTTCCTTACTAGAACTAGTTGTTTAAATCAAACACAGGTCATGTGGCTAAAACATTTAAGACTGGTAACATTAATACAGTAAAATCTTGGATTGTGGGCATAATTCATTCCAGAAACATGCTTGTAATCCAAAGCACTTGTATAACAAAGCGAATTTCCCCATAAGAAATAATGGAAACTCAGATGATTTGTTTCACAACCATTTATTCATAAGTCCTTCAGTTTATAGTCCATATAAAAAGATTATAGCAATGTGATAGGATGTGTAACCATAAAATGTCCATCCACAAATGGAAGCCTCCACAAGGGGATTAGAAGCAAAATCCAACAGCTACTAAGAGTATATAAGAGAAGAGAGGCACCTCTAAGTGTATTAATATGGTTACATTTATTGAAGGTACAACATTTAGCAACTCACATGGTTGACGATTAAAACTGGCACATCTAAGTATGCAGGATTCCAGGGTAAAGCTGTCCACATAGACCGTCCTCTGCCCTGCCGGCTCTCACCGCTGTCAGTCTGCAATCATGACCAGGAAGACTACCCTGCAGTAGAGCGATTTTAAAGCGAGGCTTGAAGCGCTCGTGGAGCACAGAGTGGAAGGGATGATGTTGATGGTGGTGCGGAGGATGGTCTATGTGGACAGCTTTACCCCGAATGCCTGCATACTTAGATGTGCCTGTTTTAATCATCAACCATGTGACTTGCTAAATGTACCTTCATTAAATGTAACCATATTGCTACACTTAGAGGCACCTCTCTTCTTTTATACTCAGTTTTGGTGTGACGTACTTGCATATCAAGATATTGCTTGTATATCAAGTCAAAATGTATTTAACACTTTTACTTGTCTTGCAAAATGCTCTCAAACCAAGTTACTCTTAAACCAAGGTTTTACTGTATTATTAAAACCATTATACAGGTTCCAGGAATTTTTTTATTTTTTTAATTTTTTCCTTTCCTGTTTTAGACTTAGATGTAACATCAAATGGATTTACCTGGAATTAGAGCTAGGTACATTTTTCAAACATCTGAAGTAGATCCTTACGTTTTTGTTGACTACAGCTATACAATCAGGCTAGAAGTTAAATGAAAGTGCAAAAGAAAAAGTTACAATTATTCATAACTAAAGTGGATATTTGAAGTGAACAAAGTTTGCTGGTCTATCAAGATAAGTTAATTTATTTGGTTATCATCTTCCTTATCAAATGTGTCACAATCCTGGGCAATTCGCATACAACAATATAAAATGCTAGTTTTAAAGATAATGAAACTTGTCAAAAAGGTCATTAAATGCAGAGACATAGGTTTATAAAGTTATCTACAAAGCTTGAGTTTTTCTGTAAAGCTGCATTTGGTCTTTTTACACTTTTAAAATGTCCCTTTTGACCATTGAGCTTGCCTACAGCTTTAAAGGAACTATAGGGAAACTCAGTCGTTGGGAGCTAAGATGCAGTAGCAGAAGATTTCAGCTGTTTATATCTCTTTATATACTACCGATTTGGATTTGTTTTCCCTAAAGGTTATCTCTGATTATGAATTTATTGTATACTCAGTTTGCATTGCCTAGGCTTTTGACAGGTTTGTTTAAAGGAATTGACAACTTAATATTATCAGATAAAATAACTTTTCTCTGATATTTGAAAATTGCTCCCTTTCATCTTCTTCCTGCAGTCACACAGTGTCTCCTCCCATCTCTTTACACACATACAGTAAGCAACAGTAGTACCCTTCTCCTACTGTTAGCTGTGCTTGCTTGGCAGATTAAGTTAACCTGAGAGATATAATGGAGATCCTAACACATCTGTATAGTTGGGCTCCCTTACCAACTTTCAGCTGCAAAAACATACAGCTGCTCACTTTTTTCCTGGAACAGGAATGTGAGGTTGAAAGCTGTGGTGCAATTTTCATTTATCCTGCTAGACCTTCATAATTTTGCAGTATTTGCCCTTTATGTTTCAACTTATGTTGTCACAATGCAGATAAAATGAAGACAAAGTTCAGTCTTATTGAATGATTTTTTGCAGTGACATGTTTTTCATCCCCTTTGCATAAAAAATAGGCAATTTTTAAAAGCAGAATTTATTGTTTCTCATCTTCAAACTCTTTCAGCCATTTCACAATGGAGAAATGCACAGTAGACAATATGTTATGTTATGATTACAAAAAAACACAATCAGATATATACAGTCCAGATGATGTTAATATCAACATTTAT
This sequence comes from Aquarana catesbeiana, assembly GCF_042186555.1. Lineage (NCBI taxonomy): Eukaryota > Metazoa > Chordata > Amphibia > Anura > Ranidae > Aquarana > Aquarana catesbeiana. The sequence goes on from NC_133327.1 coordinate 225,788,288, forward strand.
ATTTCTTTTTTCTGTGTGCTGTGGTTACCCATAAAATGCTATCATTACATTTATTGATACACTTTACTGATGACTGTGCATAAACAACATTGTGCAGGGCAAAGTAACAGGTTCATTTTAATGCTCCCATCCCCAGCATTTTACATCCTTCAGTTCCTCTCAGCCAGTGGGAGTGAGGAAAGACAGCCTTATGTAAGTTTTTAGTTTTTCTAGGAAGAGCTTACACATTTATGAAGACTATCTCCCCAGCTCTGGGCCAGCTACTGAGCACCATTGAGAGGAAGTTACATACTCTTCCATACATGGAAGTACTAGAGATGTTCTTCCGTTACAGCAGCTGTATGGATTAGCAAGACAATGAAGAGGTGGAAAGATGAGTGTGCTGGTGGAGAGGGGAGATGTGAAGGAAACATATAGCCAAAGCTTTTTTTGGCCAGACTTCACCCATGGGTCATAGGAGTGTAGTTCAGTCTGCACTCCTGAAGCCTGCTGTTGGCTGACATCACTGGAGCACTGGGCTGTGTAGAGAGTAGAAGCAGCTGGCTAAGCCTCTTGGCGGATCATTGAGAGGCTGAGTCAGCTCCTGGTCCAGGCTTCTGGGCTGATCCCGACCATATGGCTGGAATCTTTTCAGAGCCAGGTCTGACAGCTAGCTCAGCCTCTCAATGATCTGCTGAGAGGCCGAGCCAGCTGCTCCCACCCCCTCCACAGCCCAGTGCTCAAGTTAGCACTGGAGGGGCAGAGCAGTAACGGTTCTCTGATCAGAGCAGAGGGTGAGAACTGAACGATCGCGGGTTTGATTGCTCAGGTATGTGTTCAGAGGCGGCTGGGGACTGATGCAGCATTAGATCGATGCTGCATTCACCTAGGTGAGTATAATGTTTTTTTATTTTCCGTAGCCCTTCTCTTTTAAACTGTACCTACTTCTTTTAACCACAGTTTTGCTTTACCACTTTTACCACTTTACATCCACTGAACCATTTTACATACTTTCCCCTCAATGGGTGAACAGCTAATTAGCAGTTTAGGACCTGACAGCTTGAAGACTATTTGTCCGTGCTGCTTCCTGCTCTAGATTACATTGATTTACACTAACGTAGACATAGTGCAGAGCATGGGAAACTCCTGTAGTCATGAGACACCAGCTTAGTTGGAGGGTTGGCATACAAAAAAGGAAACCTCTGCAAGTGTGGATGTCAGAGGCATGAAACACTATAAAAAAGGGGGGTGACAGAATGATTTGTAAATCATTGGATTATGTTTAATGGCCTTTTACATAGTGTTTAGTATTTGGAGTTCTTTTTTATCAGAATAAGATACATTTAAGGATCTAACAGTCTGTGTAAATGTTTGCATTTTTTTTAAATTTTCCCTTCACTTGGTCAGGGCTTTAAAGGGCACAGTTTTTTTTTGTGGGTCAGATCAAAAATTCCATTTCACCAGCCTCTACTCTGAAATGTAAAGGTGGCAAATTAACAGGATAAGTATTGAATAAAATCTGTAAATTAATCCCTACCTACGTTCCCTTTATTAATTCCACCTTCTGTCTAGAGTTTTAAAAAGACTTCAATCACAACTTGTATTAATGAGCACACAGCGAGTGCCAGGTTGTAAATAATTACAGGACAAAAATAATCACAAATTAGTTGCCAGTTGAATGAATATGAGCTACACATAATGTGCATACATTTATTCACTTGTATAAAGCAAAAAGTAAAATATTGTTTTTATCTTATTCTATACATACTTGAATGAAGTACTCTTAGATACATATATTTAGCGTTGCCAAATTTTTGAAACTTTTAAGTGAAAATATTCTGAAGATAGTTTTTATAGCAGTACACATCCTTTTTTTTTAGATATAATTAGATACAAATTGTTTAGTACAATGTTTGGGTGAAAACACTTCACTGCAGAGATATTTCTGTTAGCTAAAACTAATACTAGTGAGTATATTGAAAGATGTTAGTCAAGGAAAATAAATGTATTACCAGACCTTCACCATTTAGGGTCATTTCACACCAGCACATAGTGTGGGAAGCGTTCTGTGTGCATTTTTTGCAGCACATTCAAAACACATTGCACTTGTGATCTGCATTGGGTGTCAGTGCAATGCTAACAACACCTCAAATGCTGGTTGCAAAAGGAGTGAATTTGCCTGCACTGGATCACATGGTGCAGATGGACCATGCAATCTGGTTGCTCTGAGTTTTATAAAGTAGTGCATGCACTACCTTTGCTGATTTCCGGCGAGATTTCAGCCCATTCAAATGAAATGGGCTGTAATCGCACTGCAGCTGGATCGCATGTGAATTGCACAGCACATCCCTGTGCGATTTATGGTGTACCGGCCCTTATGATTAGTAAATATAAATTTCATAAATAACACATTCATAAAATTTAGGGAACACCCAATTTTATTGCCTCTCTTTTTCTGATTATGTTTTAACAAGGCCAGTTCTCCTTTGGTGTTATAGTTACACAGCCCACAATTTTCAGAGAAACCTCTCCCTTTCATCACTAACAATCTATCCTGAATCTTCTTGAATCAATACATTGCTGTGCTTCTGTCAGTAATGCTAGCTGAATGACTGTCAAGATTTTCAGTCACCTGTTAAGTAGGCTTTTACCCTCTTGACATTCTTATGTTGCTTTCACCTCCAGTGACAGGCATAACCAACATACACCATTTCCAAAAACAGCAGGGCTGCCAGGGGCATCACACAGCCACTCACACATAATTTTGCTGATAGTAACATGTACTCCTGTATATTGAGAGTTTTAGACTGCCTTCCTGCCTGCCAGTGTCATTCAACCGGGCTTCTGTCCCTGTAGAGTTTGTGCATTTTTTCTGGTGTAATAGTGTGCTATGTACTTACAGTTCACCAGCTCTGGATATATACACCTAGCAGAGTAGGGTGGCAGTTTTCCTAACCTACCAGTCACTGTAGTCATTGTGTAGTAACAGGAGTCAAATTGTTTTTATAGTGTTTGTGCCGCCACCTATGTGCCTTGTGTGGCTATGGCATCAGATCTTCTTAGTGTGATACAAAAGCTAGCCTGGTCATTGTGTTGGGGAAAGGGGGCAGCTCAAAACAGTTGGCTTGAGGGACAGAAAATATAAACCCTGCCCTGGTCACAGCAAAGACAAATGGCAAACGTGTACCTTTCTTTTCTAGTTCTTGAATTTTTAAACCCCAGGAGTGGGATTGTTACAACCAAACTCCTGTATATTGAGAGTTTTAGACTGCCTTCCTGCCTGCCAGTGTCACCCAACCGGGCTTCTGTCCCTGTAGAGTTTGTGCATTTTTTCTAGTGTAATAGTGTGCTATGTACTTACAGTTCATCAGCTCTGGATATATACACCTAGCAGAGTAGGGTGGCAGTTTTCCTAACCTACCAGTCACTGTAGTCATTGTGTAGTAACAGGAGTCAAACTGTTTTTATAGTGTTTGTGCCGCCACCTATGTGCCTTGTGTGGCTATGGCATCAGATCTTCTTAGTGTGATACAAAAGCTAGCCTGGTCATTGTGTTGGGGGAAGGGGGCAGCTCAAAACAGTTGGCTTGAGGGACAGAAAATATAAACCCTGTCCTGCTCGCAGCAAAGACAAATGGCAAACGTGTACCTTTCTTTTCTAGTACTTGAATTTTTAAACCCCAGGAGTGGGAGTGTTACAACGAAACTTTAGAGCATTGGTCACTGGTGAAAGGAAGGATCTGCCAGTTTGCTGGCCCTGCCTGAAGGTCACCTTTTAAGGCTCCATGAACAGAAAACACATGAACAGGGCTCCAGTACTGGCTCTTGAAAGCAGTACTGAAGGAGTATGGAATTGGAGGAGTAAGTAATAATAGTAAACACATGGTATTTGTCTCTTGATTCTTTAGTATTGGGAAGGGGGGATTTTAAGTTTAAATCTAGACAGCAATGCAACTGACCCAACTCACATAAATTTCAAAAACAGAGATCCAGCAATTTGGACGTGAGTAGGGTTCTCCCATGACAAAGAGCAGAGGGAACCAGGGGAACAATGAAAAGGGTAAGTATTTCTCCCTATTTCTTCCCCAAAATGTTTGTAAGCATCTTTATTTACTTTAAGCGTAAGCTTTCCTTTACAAAAAAGCACACTATGCTATTCCATATGGTTATAGCAGCATAGTGTGTGTTTACCTACCTTACAGCCAGGGCTCTCTTTCAGTTCAAAGAAGCTACTTAAAATTCTTTAGAGCTTATAATGGCTCCATCCCGAGTTATTGTAGGGTGAAGCATCTGTTGGGATCAGCACCCCCCTTATTGCCACAGGAGGGATTGCCACTACCTCATGCACAGTGTGTACAGTACTTCTGTAGTAACTGCTGAGCTCATCATAAGTTATATAGACACCAAGTGTCTAGCCCAAAAGAACAGTACAGCGCTCCTTATCATGGCACTAGGGGCGCTGTCCCCAATGGCTGTCCTATAATTACTCAACACAGAGCCATTACAGACTGTAGAAGATTAAGGCTTCTTTTTTTGCAGATTAGGCTTACAGTCTTTGAATGGAAAGGGAGGCTGGACGGTAGGTTTAGCACACTATGCTGCTATACCTAACCTATATGGAACAGCATAGTATGCTTTTTGGTAAAGGTGAACTTACACTTTAAGTCAGACCTGAAGTCTAAAAGTAAAAAATACATGGGTGGACCTAACACATAACCAAAATGCAACAGATTGTGCAAAAAAATTATATTGTATCACATCATATACAGGTGCATCTCATAAAATTTGAATATCATCAAAATGTAAATTTAAGTTAATTTATTTGAGTAATTAAATTCAAAAAGTGAAACTCATATATTTTATATAGATGTGTTACACACAGAGTGATATATTTCAAGCATTTCTTTCTTTTAATTTTGATGATTATGGCTTACAGCTAGTGAAAACCCAAATATCAGTAGCTCAGAAAAAGGGTTTTTAATACAGAAATGTTGACTTACTGAAAAGTATGTCCATGTCCGGTATAGTATGCACTCAATACTTGGTCGGGGCTCCTTTTGCATGAACTACTGCATCAGTGTGGCGTTGCATGGAGGCGATCAGCCTGTGGCATCGCCGAGGTGTTATGGAAGAACAGGTTGCTTTGATAGCAACCTTCAGCTTGTCTGCATTGTTGGGTCAGGTGTCTTTCATCTCCTTCTTGATAATACTCTACAGATTCTCCATGGGGTTTAGGTCAGGCGAGTTTACTGACCAATCAAACACAGTGATACCATGATCATTAAACAAGATATTGGCACTTTTTCTGCTGGAAAATGAAATCAGCATCTCCATAAAGCTGGTCAGCAGAGGGAAGCATGAAGTGCTCTAGAATCTCCTGGTAGAGGGCTGCGCTGACTTTGGACTTGATAAAACACAGTGGACCAACACCAGCAGATGATATGGCTCCCCAAATCATCCCTGACTGGACACACTGGACCTCATCATGCAACTTGGAATCTGTACCTCTCCACTCTTCCTGCAGACTCTGGGACCTTGATTTGCAAATGAAATGTAACATTTTCCACAGTCCTTGAGGATTTGGGGAGCCATGTCATCTGATGGTTGTTGGTCTACTGTGTTTTAACAAGTGGTGAACCTTCCCAAGAGTGGCCAGCCTACAAAAATTACTCCAAGAGCATGACGACGACTCATCCAAGTGGTCATAAAAGAACCCAGAGCGTTGCTGAATTAAAACAATTCTGCAAAGAATAGTGGGCCAAAATTGCTCCACGGTAATGTGAAAGACTCATTGCCAGTCATTGCAAACGCTGGATTGCAGTTGTTGCCGTCAAGGGTGGCACAACCAGTTATTAGGTTTAGGGGCAATTACTTTTTCACATAAAGCCAGGCAGGTTTGGACAGCTTTTTTGCCTGTAATAAATTAAACCATCATTTAAAAACTGCATTTTGTATTTACTCGGATTATCTTTGCGCAATAATACAATTTTTTGATGATCTAAATCATTTAAGTGTGACAAATATGCAAAAAAATAAAAAATCTGAAAGGGGCAAATACTTTTTCACAGCATTGTATGTAATATTCAAATTTTCTGAGATACTGAATTTTGGGTTTTCACTAGCTGTAAGCCATAATCATCAAAATAAAAAGAAATAAATGCTTGAAATATATCACTCTGTGTGTAACGCATCTATATAAAAAATATGAGTTTCGCTTTTTGAATTTAATTACTGAAAAAAATTACCTTTTTGATGATATTCTAATTTTATGAGATGCACCTGTATAATGTGATCCCCATGTCCTGACTTTATGTTGCCTAGGCTTTCCAGATGCATCCTAGGAGACTAATGTTAGTACCACTGTAGTAATTTACCTAGCCTTTGGTTAGCTGAACAGACTGCGTTCTGAGCCTTGCATCTGACCTACATGAATGTATACTTCATGACGCGCATGGAGATCGGTGCAGGTCCGTGTAGCTAGCCTCCTGTCATTCATTTGAACAGCCTGCCTGCACAAGGCTTCATGGCACACCTGTGCATACCTCATGAATAGAAATATCCCTTTGCACGGTCATGCCAATCGCTACACCCAAATTTGGCCTTAGAAAGCAGCCACAGTCTGAGTAGGAAAATCTGTCCCCAGCTGCAGAGAGAAGGACCTTTGCTCTCCATGTGAAAGCAGGGGTGTTTCTGCAGATGTCCAACACCCCCTCCCCCCAGTGTGTCAGGGCTTAAGCTGTCCAATCAGCAGGGAGCATTATCTTTTTTGGCAGCTTCATTTCCTCCTGGAAATGAGATCTAGAGCATGACAGGTAGATTTAGCTTACTGGCTCCTCCTTTCCCTGAGCTAATCTAAAAACGATTTAAAATAATTGTACACAACTGTTTAGAATCTACAGAAATGTGAGTGGTTAGATATTAGGCTGGATCTTGCTTACAACTTCCTTTTCTGAAGTATTTAGTACAACAGGTGCCCAGAAAGGTAGGTACCATGCACCTACAGAAAGGCTACCACTGGTAACATCAAAGGCAGCTGATGCTATGTGTAAATTTTGAGCCACTCAGACGATTATCAGTACCAAGGATCGATTATGTTACAGTAGAATTTTTTTTAGGCTGATCCAGTTATTACCAGCAAATATAAAGAAGTGAGGAAGTTATTACTTTATATTATTCTATTCATTTAACTATACACTTATAAAAGCAGTGAATTCTTGCCGTTTTTATGCACTCAATATACAATGCATGTCTGTGCCAGTAAGTCATGATGCTAACTGGGGGTACAGTGTGCAATTGTACAAAGTGCTCTGTAGTCTGAGACAAGGCTGCAGTAATTTACATGTCATTTGCTAGTGTGCAATGCAGCAGTGCTTCTTATTATGCAGCACATCAGACATATGTAATTAGCAGCGCAACCTATTACACTGACTTAGGTTCAGAGAGGCATGAATAAAGATGCATGACTCCTACGTACCCTGTACAAACTTTTATTGCTATTCATCATTATAAAATCTCTTCTTGTTAACAGACGCTGGCCAAGTAAATTGGGTTTGGAGTGTGGCAATTGATTAAATGTTCTTATTTGCAAATAAAAGTTAAATGTGTGTCACTCTTTGACACTCTTGTTGTTCTGATGATTTATTTTGTGCCTGCAAAGGAAGCATGGGCTTTATATTTATATCTATGTTTTCCCCATTGACATTGTTAGATATGGAATATAATTAATCTCAGTTACATTTTACTGGAAAACTAATATGAGAGGGATATTCACAGTGCTTAAGCAAGATATATTTATATTCAAGAAGAGAAAGACAAACGCTGATAATAATTAAAAGTTTTTAGCTTTATCTTGGAGACATACATTTCATGGATGGGTCATGTGGCATGGGGTTTGCATGACAGCTGTCTGAGTTTATAAAATCACTGAGGAACACAGGCATCATCTTCTTGCTGAGATTGCTTTAATCTGATCACGATGCATGTGTTTCATCAAGGAGATAAATAGCTATTTTTGGTGAAAAAAGCTGTTTGCGCACAATGGCGCTTTTGTGACTGCTGGACAGGCCAAATTGTGTATATATTGCAAACCATAAATTTAAGTACAACCATTCACATTTAGTTTTATGACCAGTGTTTGCCAAGTCAGTAATAATTATTAAAAGCTACCTCTATATAGACCTACAACAGTGTTTATGGGCTACAATAGGTTTTTCACTTTGAGCTGTAGCAGAAAATATGTTTACAAATTATCATCTGTAAACTTTAACTTGTCAACAAGTGGAAATTTATTATGACTCATATCTCCCATATTATCTGTTCATGATAATTTTAGCACTTAGAATACCGTAGTGTTATGCTTTATGCCATTTTCTTTTTCTTCTTTAGGTTTTCTTGGTTAGTACAACTTTTGAGAAAAAAAAGAAAAAGGGACCCTAGAGCTCCATTAGTGATGAGCTGTCAGTGCCCATGCAGTTGGTGCAGTGGTCTGGGAATTTGAAATCCCCACGCTTTTCCCCCTTCTTTCTGCAGGGCTTCTGAGACAGAGCTACACAATGCTCTGTGCTGGTCTTGACCAATTAGAGTCGCTCAGATCCATCCCAGCAGCCCTGCAGGAAGGAGAGGGAGAGAGCCGGGATTTCAAATCACAGGACTGCTGCACTGGCTGGTTCTATGGATCACAGGAGTGCAATTAATTCTGCACTCATGTGGGCTAAAGCCCTCTGTCGACTGATGTCACTCAGCCGGTCCACGCTTGGGAAAGATCTCAGGATTTACCCAGATGCCTAGACCAGCAGCTGGTTCAGCCTCTCAGCATGCCCCTGAGAACCTAAGCCAGCCCCTCCTACTCCCTCCAGTGACTGACAGTCACCATCTCTCTGCAGACTGAAGACCAAGAACTGAGTGATCAGCTGTGTTTGATTGCTCAGTTCTCGCGGCAGAGCTGGTGGTGGACAGCTGCAGCTTTGATTGGTGCTGCAGCCATCTAGGTGATTATATTTTTCCCACGAACTTCTCTTTTTCTCCCTTTTTCTTTTTTGCAGTTATCTAAATTCTCTTTAAATTTAACAGCATCCCCTGCCCTTTCATAAGGAATGAAAGGCAGGAGGGAATGTGGTCATACAGAAGGCAGTTTGTGATTGATTTAGATACACGCACTTCAACACATGCAATATTCAACATTTTGGTTTTAACTGAAATTAGGATATATTATTTATAAATATAAAACGTTGTAGTATCTATTTTGTGCCTCACCTCAGCACTTTCTGCTTTCCAACCTAGGCCAGAATGACATTGTGCCCAGTTGCCTCTTGAGATTCTTTATAGTTCAGTTTGAGGTGCAAGTGAACTGTGAGATTTTGCATGTGTGCAGACGTGTAGCAAGCCTCTAGGACTTGAAAGAGACTTGCAGCATATCTGCACATGTGCAGGGCATTTCCATGCATACATGAACAAACCACAAAGCCCTATAAGATTAACTGCCAAAACCGTATGCAGTACATCCTAGCTTGCATTGAAATGTCCCTCGTATACACAGATGTGCTGTGCATCTGTGACAAGTCCTAGAAACCTGCTACATATCTGCACACATGCCAGATGAATAAAGATGGCACTAAAGACAAGCGGGGGAATAATCTCTGGATGAAGTTCCACTTAAAGCAATCTGAATTACGATCTGTTCTCCTGAAAAAAATGCAGATATTTGTTTCAGGACCATAAAATAAAATTCCATCACAGCTAATCACCTTGACGGCAAAAAGAGCACACTAAATTAATCAAATAAAGGATGTTTGGCTTGTGATTTTCATTCCATTTGATCATTTTAGCTGCATTTAATGATCTACTGTATGATCATATCAATATGTGTGTGGCTACCTTAACCTCCCTGGTATGATTATTTCAGATTTTAGGTGCTGAAAGCGGTACTATTATTTTGCACAGAAATTTGGCGTTTTATATTATAGGCCTGTAATTCTTAGGAATAATTCACTTAAATCTGTCCAAACAAGAATCTAGTAGACATCCCGAGTATGATAAAGTTTGAAAAACTAAATAAAAAATTATAATATAATAAATAACTATAAATAATTATAACAAATAATAATATAATAATAAAAAAAATTATTCAATAATGTAATCAAATCAAAAACACTGAAATTTGCTCAGTTGCAGAATTGTTGCTTTTGTTACTTTTAGTGTTTGATGACGGATTTCCCCACAAATCATTATCACTCAATTCTGCGAGTGATTCTAATTTATTATCGCTGTTTTCTAGCTGGTCTGAAACCACTTTTGATGTAAAGGGACAGTTTTGGTTGCTATGGACAATCTCCAGTTTCCAGGCAGAAAGAACAGTTTTTATAATATAAAACTGCATGCAGGACACTGGGCAGACCACTAGGGACAAAGGGGATGTGTAATTATTTGATACAGTACTGTAATCTGTAAGATTACAATATACTGTATCTGTACTGTGTGTTTTACTTTTTGAATTTGCCGCCAAACTCCGTCCCCGTGCGTCGCAACGCTCGCAGAGAACGGAGCTCGGCACTGTGAATCGAGCGAGACACGGCGGCTCGCCGATCACAGCGGGGAGACATCGCGGGATCCAGGGGACAAGGTAAGTAAACTCTTCCTGGATCCTGCGATGCGATTCCGAGTCTGGCTCGGGGATACCGCTTTTGGTATTAAAAATTCCCCCCGAGCCAGATTCGGGAATACCGCCAGGGGGGTCAAGGAGGACAGTGTACAGTACAATAAAGCGAACCTACCATATCTTAAGGGTCCTAGAGATTACTGTCATATGCTCTGCATCCTACTGGCCATATCTAACATTTATTTATATTTTACACTGACAAGCAGAAGAGTTGTCCTTGAACTGTGGGATGCAATGGGCTTGTCAGATTGTTCCCCAACTTGGTAACCATGATGGGATTTGCATGCACTAGGCCCCTGGGTCCTGTAGTAGCAGATTTTACCCAAAATACAGCTGTACTTAACCAAAATACAGATATATAGTCATGCCTTCTAATAGGAAAATATGTCATGTTACTAGGTGTTTTTTTCCTAAGTGATTGACTGACTTTAAAGGGGATTTCCTAAAAAAAAAAAGCATTCACAAATTTTAGCTTGTGATTCATGTCCTCAAAAAATCACACTTAAGCATTTCTGAACACTCAAAACTTTTTCTAGAGTGTTTAAAATAGAAGTATAGTACTTTCTATTACACACATTGTCTGCTTTCTTTTCTTCATAAGAAAGCAGCAAAGTTCTGAGGGCTTTAGGCTGACAGAGCAAGGTTTTGCCATCAGGAACAGCAGGAGCCCAAGGGAGATGACACCCTCACTTTTGAACTTGACACAAAGGCAAAAGCGCTTTTTTTCTCAGTTGAAAGTAGAAAATAATTTTATTTGGGTTGATTTATATTTGGTGTACTAGCATTAAAGCATAACTCTGGGCAAACAGCTAAATACACTGCTGAAATATATAAAAATGTACTGTTTTAGCAGCCAGAGTATTGGTAATTTTGTAGTCAATCTTGCGATTTAAAGTGGTTCTATGCATTAAGATAAAAAACCTGTGTGCAGCAGCCCCCTAATACTTACCTGAACCCCATCTCGATCCAGTAATGTTGCACAAGAGTCTCGGCTGTCCAGGACTCTCCTTCATTGGCTGAGACAGCAGCGGGCGCCATTGGCTCCCACTGCTGTCAATCAAAGTCAGCAAGCCAATGAGGGGAGTGAGAGGATGGGGCCAGGCCACAGCTCTGTGTCTGAATGGATACTCGGAGCAGCGGCTCAGCTCAGGTTCCCCCATACCAAGCTGCTCACTGTTGGACACTGGGCAGGAGGGAGGGACCAGGAGCATTGGCGAGGGACATGAGAAGAGAATACGGGCTGCTCTGCAAAACCACTGCACAGAGCAGGTAAGTATAACATGTTTTCTATATTTAAACAAAAAAAAACCAAGACTTTAATTACTTTAGCCACTTGCCGACCGCTGCACGCCAATATATGTCGGCACAATAGCAGCGGTGGGCAAATGGGTGTACCTGTACTTCCGATTTAATTGGCGGGGCTAGCGGGCTCGAGCATGCCGCCGCGTACATCGTGACCGTGCCCGCGGGACTCGCAGACTCGATGTCCGCCGGTCTCCTGGAGGTCGTGTCACGGAGCCGCAGAACGGGGAGATGCGTATGTAAACAAGGCATTTCCCCATTCTGCCTAGTGACATGACAGAGATCACTGCTTCCTGTCATCGGGCGTAGTGATCGCTGTCATGTGAGTGGTAGCCCACCCCCCCACAGTTAGAACCACTACCTAGGACACACTTAGCCCCTTGTTCACCCCCTAGTGTTTAACCCCTTCCCTGCCAATGTAATTTACACAGTAATCAATGCATTTTTATAGCACTGATCGCTGTATAAATGACAATGGTCCCAAAATAGTGTCAAAAGTGTCCGATGTGTCCGCCATAATGTCGCAGTCATGATAGAAATCACAGATCTCCGCCATTACTAATAAAACAAAAAATTATTAATAAAAATTCCTTAAAACTTTCCCCTATTTTGTGGAAGCTATAACTTTTGCACAAACCAATCAATATACGCTTATTGTTATTTTTTTTACCAAAATATGTAGAAGAATACATATCGGCCTAAACTGAGGAAAAAATTAGATTTTTTTTTATATATTTTTGGGGGATATTAATTATAGTAAAAAGTAAAAAATATTGCTTTTTTTTTCAAAATTGTTGCTCTTTTTTTGTTTATAGCGCAAAAAATAAAAACCTCAGAGGTAATCAAATACCAACAAAAGAAAGCTCTATTTGTGGGAAAAAAAGGACGTCAATTTTGTTTGGGTGCAACGTCGCACGACCGCGCAATTGTCAGTTAAAGTGACCCAGTGCCGAATCGCAAAAAGTGCTCTGGTCAGGAAGGTGGTAAAATCTTCCAGGGCTGAAGCGGTTAAAGCACATTTAAACTCCGAACTAAATAGGTAATATATTGCAGGTTACTAGTTCTCAGATGTTGTGGTTGCATTTGTTTTAATTGTTCGACTTTTTTTCAGTTTCCTAGTGTGACAACACTCATCCACTGTATTGTATCTGTGGAGGAGCAACCTAGGACAGGAAGTGGACTACTGTACACTCCCACTCCCCTCATCTCAATAACATGGGGAAGGTGTTGTGCAATTCAGAGAGGTAACCTGGGCAGGGCGTATAAGGCTCATCGCGAAACCACTGCAGATTACACAGGACAGCTCTGGATTTCTGGCAAGATCAACTGGTATTTGTTTGCTCTTATTGAACAGATATAACTAAACATTTTCAACTGTATGGTTAATAGACCAAAAGGGAGCAAATGAGAGAAAATTATTGTTAGAGCTTACATACACTTTGGAATTGATTTACTTAAACTGCAGCGTGCAAAATTTGATGCAGCTGTAAATGGTAACCAATCAGCTTTTAACTACAGTTTATTAAGTTTAGTTTTGACAACAAACTGGAAGCTGATTGGTTTCTATGTAGAGCTGCATCAGATTTTGCACTCTCCAGTTTAAATAATTCAACCCCTTTATGTACCTCTTGCACACTGCATGGGCAAGCAGATGAATTTTAGCAATGTAACATCCTGTTTCCACAATTTAGCTCCCCATATTTCCTCTCCAACTCCAGCCTACTTGTTGGATGTTAAAGTAACATTATCAACTCTGCCCAATCAGCATGTAGCTGATTCAGAACACTATTTAGGATGTAGCAAATTATCTTACTAACTGGCAAGGCTGTATGTACTGCCATATTGTCTGGCAAAATTACAAATTAATTTAGCAGGTAAAACAGTAGGCATGCATGCATGTATTTGAACAGTGTGTATAGCTGTTTGCCTGGAGCTTTAGTGGAGTCAGTAACTACTTTTTTTAAGTAGTTTCTGAAGTCAAGATAGTGGTTAAGTGCTTCACATGTTCTGCTTGAGCATAAACGGAAGTTAATGAAATGACAAAAATTAGTGTAAAGCACAATTATTGTAGGTACTTACTCCTTTCATCTGCAACAAGTGTAAAAAATTGCTAATGAAGTTTTCTACATTTTGCACAGATTGTTAGCTAGGAAAAGATCTGTTACTTCAGAACCAGCAGAATGTTTTTGATGTGAAAATGGAAATAGACATTAAACAAGGATGACATTTTAAATAATTGCTTTCTAATGAGTATATTATAGCATTTCGTAAACCATCTCATTTCTTGAGGAGAGAAAATATAGGTAGTACAATACACAGATACTTTGAAAACAAATTGAAAATTCCCAGAAGAAATATAAATCCAGCAATAGAAAAGGGTACAAGGTTCTTCTCTGCTAAACATGTCCATATTTTACAGCACTACATAGAAACATGATATATATAGTGGCAGTGCGAGACCCTGCCCCTATGTACATTTAGGCTTAGTTCCCATATGTCCGACTGTGGTTTCTCTGCATTTTTAAAAGGAGTCCAGTGCAGTTTTGTTCACCGATTCAGGTGCGATTCAGGTTCAAATTTTCATATGAAATCTCACCTGAACTGGACTGAAAAGCGCACAGGACTTTTTTTTAAAACAGACCATGGCCGGCCTGCAGATGTGTGCACTGGCTGTATAGAGAAGGTTGCCATTTCACATGTCATGCCAATTCAATGTGGTTTAAAACACATCCAATTTGCATATATGTGAACCAAGGCTTAGGCAGAATACACACAGGATTAATACTAAGGCAAAGTGCAGATCTCCAGACTATTGTCTCTGAATGGAGAACACTTGAAATTCAGTTTTCTCCGAGTTTGGTAATCCTAGATCAGGGTCTGGAGCTTGGAGACTTCAAAGAGATTTGGGTTGGAAGAAGTCTCCAATCTTGTGTACAGTTCTTATTGGAGGCATGCAGGTTGTTTGTGCATGTTGCTTGTTATATACCAAGCCTGATGATAGCTCAGGGCTCCCATTTCAGGGCTCCAGCCAAGGGTCAGGTGTGCTCCAGCCAGGAGATAGATGTGTACCCACCCAGAAGACAGGAGGTCTCAGTACAGCAGTCAGATGGGCTCTTATAGAAAGATCAGAGTGTGGACCTGTGCAGCACAGAATTGTGAGTAAGAGAATAAAGTAAGCAGTGAAAAATATGTGTTCTGTAAGATAGGGAGTCTCAAAGCAGAAGCCTGTACAGCCAAGTTTGCACTTTGTGTTTGCTGGAAAGTGAAAGGAGACCAAAGAGAGCAACTTCTGAAAAGGGAGCAGGATGTCTTGGCATTTTTCAGTTGTTTGCTTTGTGAAGTTGAAACCCTTTGTGAGGGCAACTATTTTTGTTTGAACTGTCTTGTTTTGAATGAAAGTGAGCTGCCATGCCTTTAAACTGAAGTTCGTATTGACATGTCTCACTAAAAAAGTTCCCCTTTCAGAAAAAAATAATAATAAATGCACATCTTTTTTGGAGGTAAAAATGTTGATTTATTATTTGTTTACATTGCAGCCTGTAAGGCATTGCACCCATGATCAGCTGGCGATTGGGGAGTGTGGTAGGTGTTGTATTGTAACATATTACATTCTACACCCTAAATACGGGTGCAATGTGTAGCATTTGCAAAGGTTGACTTATCCTTTAACCACTTGCCAACCGCCGCACACCGATTTGCGTTGGCAGGATGGCACGGGCAGGCAAAAGGGCGTACCCATATGTCCCTTTGAATTTTCCGCCTAGCGGGCGGGTCCCGCAAACTCAATGTTCGCCGGCAGCTTGCACTTGTGGCGGAGAGGCAGAACGGGGAGATGCAAACAAGGCATTTCCCTGTTCTGCCTAGCAACATGACAGGCTGTCATCGGGAGCACTGATCTCTGTCATTTTGTAGTAGTGAGCCCATCCCCCCTACAGTTGGAACACATCCAGGGAACACAGTTAACCCCTTGATCGCCCCCTAGTGTTTAACCCCTTCCCTGCCAGTGTCATTTATACAGTAATCAGTGGCTATTTGTAGCTCTGATCACTGTATAAATGTCAATGGTCCTAAAATAGTGTCAAGAGTGTCCGATCTGTCCGCCATAATGTCGCAGTCCCGATAAAAATCGCAGATCGCCGCCATTGCTAGTAAAAAAAAAAATAATAAAAATGCCATAAATCGATCCCCTACTTTATATATGCTTTAATATTTGCGCAAACCAATCAATATACACTTACTGCAATTTTTTTTAACTAAAAATATGTAGAAGAATACATATTCCTCTACATATTTAAAGTCTAAACTGTGGAAGAAATTTGTTTTTTTATATATTTTTGGGGGATATTTATTAAAGCAAAAAGTAAAAAAAAATATTGCCTATGCCTTCCCTGCATTAAGGTAGAAAAAAGCACTATTTTCCTCCCCCTTTTCTCGAAACACTTACCTGAGCGCTGTGCCAAGCTGCAGTCCCAGAGGCATTGGCTCCTGCTGCTTTCAATCGAATGGTGTGAGGAGGGGTCAGGGGCAGAGATGAACTGTGCTGTCTGTGTCAGAAGCCACCCCACGCATGTGCCCCCATAGCAATTATGGGGGTACACAAAGAAGAGGAGGAGCCAAGAGCAGTCAGGGGGGGCCACAGAAGAGGAGGATCAAGGCTGTTCTGTGCAAAACCAATGCACAGAGCAGGTAGGTATAACATGTTTGTTATTTAAACAAAAAATACAGGCTTTACAATCACTTTAAGGAAATGATAGAAGACTACTAGATCAATCAGAAAAAGGGTTCACACATGAAAGATTGTAAATTGTTATGATGCCAAAAAAAAAATGTACATCTCTTCTTGCAGCCAAAACATATAATTCATTAGACCTTCAAATCTCCACATCTCTTGCCGAGATAGCAATGTTTTTTTTCTTTTTTCAATACTGTAAGTACTTTAATTCCTATTGCACTGTTTACACTGTAGTTTAAACTCTATTTAGATTGCATTAATCTTCCAAAACTCACTAAGCAGCAGAATTTAAAACTGGATGTGCCTATCGTGGTAGAAGAAATGATGGTGGCTATTAGGTCATTTCCTAAACATAAGACACTAGAACTTGATGGATTCCCTGTGGAATGGTATGTTCAATTTCATGAGCTAATTAGCACAAAACCGTTAGATGTATATAACCATTCTTTTTCGACACAATGGGGGAGAAACTAATTTTATTGATTTTAAGGCCGGGGAATGACCTGCTGTGATTCCTACCAAACCATTTTTCTAATTAAAGCGGCATTAAACTGAAATACAAAACAAATATTATATTGCAGCATACCAATTCTTAGTTATTAGGGGGGGGGGGTTATCCTTTTTCCTTTATTTTCACCTGCCAGAAAGTCTGTTATTTTTCAACTTCCTTTAACAGACCACTCTGTCTGACATGGCAGACATATCAGCTAGAGGGTTGAAATAAACCACCTAACACTGACAGACGTGCTTACAATTGTCATTAGCTTTGAATAATTTATGTAAAAACTTTATTCAAAAATGGAAAATAAACTTGTTGATGTATCTGCCGAAAAAGTGTTAGCTGGAGTTTGGCTTTAATCCATTCGTTTTTCTGCAACGTAAATGTACTAGGGCATCTGACACTTTCCTCTCCGCAGATTGAAAATGCTGCTGTCCAAAGGTGTCCCTGTTGGTCCTCCATCTAGAGAGGAGCCACCCTAAGACAGAGAGTGTGTTATTTTCACCAGGTGAAAATAGAGAAAAAAAAGCCTAAATATGAAAATGAATGCAGCCATCACATTTAAGGAATGGTGAGCTGCAATATATTACATTTTTTGTTTGAGGTTTAATTCCCTCCTGATTTAAAAGGCAAATATTGTCAAAAATTATATCCAGGCATTCTAATACAAATATATCTGGTTTTGTTAAATAATATTTGTCACATGCATCCTGGCTAAATCCACCCGTATTATTGCTGGTGTTTATCCCCCCCACGCACGCAAACACACACACACACACACACACACACTAAAATGCTAATAACATTTGAAAATAATACCTTTATATTTTCATTATGAACTTATTTTTAGACCCAGTGTCTCGTCTCTATGATTCTCTAAGCATTACAGTCAGATTGTGATTGGTGGGAAGGGCCAGCAGGCCCAGGGGTACTTCCTGAAAACAACGAAGCACAGCACCCTGTCTTAGTACTTCTCAGGGCTCTCAATCCTGATGCAACCAGAGGTTGTTTTTTAGGTGGAGTTATGCAAATATCAAAATGCAATGATAAGTGGATGTCAGTTTGAAAGACTGGGCATTCCTATGCAGGGTTTAATGCATGCAGACTGCTCTAGGTATCACCTACATGTGAGTCTGAGCCTCTATGATTTAAAGAACTAAAATCTAATGATAGGGGCGGTCCAGGGACAACAAGGATGGGAAGGAAAGCCCTAGATGATGCTAGATATCCCCCAGCCAGGGATTGAGACAGGCTGTATCTGACCTTGGGAAGCTCACAGTATGTAGTGAAGCCATAGTAAGTATTTTTAGTACATGAGAGGAATCTGTCTAACGGTGCAAGACTGAAGGGAAGGCTGGCACATTTTTAGTAGATATGATTGTACTTACTGTAGGACAGCCTTTTTCAACCAGGGTGGCCAGGGACCCTAGGGTGCCTTGAGGTTTCTCCAGGGGTGCCTTAGCAAAATGCCTAAAACTCACCCAAAATTTGTATACAAGCCAGCGTGTGGATGAAGCCTGCCTTTTAGTTACACAAAGCCACAGGTTTGCATTGTGCACGATTCCAATCTTCGAGCTGTCTGCGTTCTAACAACCAATGACATCATTAGTTGATAAGGAGGATGTCCTCCTTCTTTGACCCTCCCCTGTCCCTCTGCATCAGTGCTGGGATCACATTAGCTAAGTGATGGAGAAAAACTGAGGGAGAAGAGAAACATTGGAATAATAGTCAGTACCACTTTGCAAAAGTGTATTTGCTTTGGAAGAATAAATCACCTCTAACATTGGGTGTCCTACTTGTATGGATGTTGCTACATTATGTCAAACTATTAGAATAGCTTTTACATTTTAGAATGGGGTGCCTCAAAACTGGTCATAACGTTTAAAGGGTGCCTCGAGACTGTCCATCATTTTTAAAGGGTGCCTTGACTAAAAAGTTTAAGAAACACTGACTTAGGATAACACTAAGAGGTATATTTATAAAGCAGTGAATGTGACTTTCACTGACCATTCACTGCAGGTAAATCTCCCAGATGTATGTGTTCTAAATGGTTGATTCACCTGCATCAAATTTGTGAAAGTCACATTCACTGCTTTATAAATACACCCAGAGAAGGATTTTATTGTTCCTTCCAATAACATGTTCAATTGAGTAAAGTAGCCTTTTATGAGAAACGCTTTTTAACACTGTAAAAAATTCCTTACTACATTCAGAATATGTCATTCAAAAACCTGGTGAAGTAGGGGATTTATTATTCAATATGCATTTCAATTTGTTTAGATTAAAATAAAAATCACGTGACCTAATTTTAAGTCTGGAATAACAGAGTACCTTCACCCATGATGTATGAATATTATCTATAGAGGGTGGACTGCTATTACTTCATTTTGGCAATGTGCTACTTTGAATATTGTATTAAATCAGGCATGCTTCATGGGTCCACTTACTGGCAGTGAAATACCAAAAAACAATATTTAGCGGCTTTTATTTTTCCCGCAGTTTTTTTTTCTGCATGAATTTCTGGATCAACCATATCTCCCTTTGAACAAATATCTGATATAAGAATGTTTTTAAAGCAGAATTTATTTAGAAATTGCAATTTTAAAATTGTGCATTCAGGCAGACTTGCAAATCTGTGTTACCTGCATCGTTCACATTTAATATTATCTACATGCCATCTTGCCGATACTGTTTATCAGGTGAAGAAGGGATGCTACCATTTAAGGAAAGTAATGTAATCAGTCCCTTGTAGGAATTGTTTTCATTCTTTACCAGGAAACAGGCATGTAATATGGCGGTTCTTTTCCCTCTCGCGCTCATTCATTTTTTCAACCAATTTTTACTTGTTTTACAAAAATACAACTGTTAACAATGAGAAGAGAGAACACAGGAAAGGATTGGAAGGAATAATTTCATTGCCCCACATGCAAATCTAGGAATATAATGACGTACAAAGAGGGAGGTGTGGAAAGCCTATGATCTCTTTGTGTACAGCCAGAGGTTCTAAATCCAAGAGGTCCTAGAGAATTATGGGTCTTGCACTGTTGCCTGTGCACTTGGAAGACCTTCTGGAGTAGCCATAAGACACATGGTGCTAGGAATCAGTGGTCCGATTGGCAGAGGCGCCCGGAGTTATGTGTCTAAGAATGGGTAGGAGTTATCTGCTTTAATTTCTTTATTCCAAATAAAATGTGAGCTCCACCCTCACTGGATGACATCACCTCTTCACATACAACAACAGTGTTATCACTCTGAACTAAGGAAGTGGCAATTTAAACTCACAAAGCGCATTTTTATTTGGTAAAATAAAGAAATTTGATGTTCATTAATGTGGATGTAAACCCTCACATATACCCAGTGATGTGTACAGCCTCAGATGATACACAGAGATGAAGCACATCTCCCTACATAATTTCAGCAGTGGGTGTGGGCATACACTGTGTGTGAGCTGATTGAAGGAAAGGCCCACACCCCCCTCCCCACATAGGCAGAGGAACAAAGAAACTCGTAGTTCTGTGAATAGACAAGCTCTTTGCTTATCTGTCTCTAAGTTACCTCCCTGACACACATTTCCAGCTGCTTTTATCTCGTGTGTCAGGGAACTTGTCAGAAGTTATCATGCTGATAACAGAGGAACGGAGCAGCAGAAAGACACAAGACTTAGAGATTTAGAGAGAGAAAAGTAAACACTACAGATATATGTGCCCAGGTCAGATTTCATGAATGGGGTTTACATCCACTTGATGGCAGATGACTTTTACCCATTTGGAAGACCGATTATCTTTTTTTGCGAAATCCTCTAGCACTTGCCGATTTCTTACACCCACCTGAAAACTCCAGAAAGGACCACAGATGGGAACCCCTAAGGCATAGAGAGCAACTATGTATATCCTACTTGGAGACAAGTTTTCTCCACCTGTGGACTTGGAAGGCTGCATGTCCCCCCCCCCCTTTTTGGAATTTTTAACTCTTTTCTTTCCACTCTCCTAGTTACCTTTCTGGAAGTAATTTATCCTTTTTTAAGCAATTTACTACACTATAAGGGCTCTCTTTCCTCCCTCTTTTCCTTTCTGGGGGACACCTCAAGCCACACCAGATACTCTTGGCCAGTTTTATAGGACTGAACCCTTTGGGCCAACGGATGACCATCACACCCTAGACCTTATACAAGACACATAGGGGTGTATTCTTTAAAAAAAAACATTTTTAAAGCAATTCTTGTAGTGAAAGTGCATGTACATTCATTCTGTGAGAATGCTTTTATGCAATTTCCTGTGCTGTATGAATGTTTTTCATTGATTTAAAGTGGTTGTAAACTCAAATGGTTAAAATCTAACCTCCATGTGTTTGTTCATGTAACAGTGCAGTGTAGTTTGTTTTTATTTTTTCCAATTGTAAATACCTTTTTTGTGTGTGCCTATTTGTGGTCACATGTCCTCCCTCCATTCTGGATCCTAATCTAAGGGAGCCAAGTAGGAGGGGCCAAGATTCCCTTCTGTTTTGGATAAACAGTATGATCAATGAACAAAGGCTGGAGGAGAGGGGAGGGGCAGAGAGGAAAGGAGAGTAGAGGAGAAGGAAGGGGCAGTGGGGAGATTGTGTTCTCACTGCACACTATGGAGCTGACAGGGAGAGAGGGAGGGGGAGATGCAGAGATGCACAGAGGATAGCTGGAATGACGGAGGCACATAAACTGACTACGATTTCATGGCTCAGCAGCAATGATAAACGTGGTTAGCTCACAGAGGGGAAGTCAGGATCAGCCAGGTACTGTAGAAGATAGAAATGGGGCAATTGAAAAGGCAAAAGCACTATGCTATAACTCGTGCCTTAAAGTGACAGGAGCATGATTTAACAACCACTTTAAAATTAAAAAATACCATATTTGGCCACTAGATGGTGCTGTGATTCTTAGCACCATCTAGTAGCAAAAACCTATCTTATCCATTTTAACTCAATTGAAAACATTCAACCAACACAGAAAAAATAGCCCAGTAACATCCGCTTTTTGGCCCCATTCACATAGAATTAATGTACACACACTTTTATTCGGTGAATTGCTATTCAAACCTTTATAAACACGCCCCATAGTTTTGCAAATGTGTATGCATGCACGTTTAACTTGCAATTTCATGGTGTATAAAGAAAAAGAAAAATAGAAAAAAATGAGTACCAGTTTTAGTAAAATTTTCAAAATATAGAACACCCTGAATAAAACTCACTGAACTAAACCACACAGGGAAAATATTCAATACTATGCCTAATAGAAATGTTTTGTTTCATCTCTTATTTTTCGGTGTTTAACATTGATGGAAGTGACAGTTTTATTACAAACTTGTAATTAGCCATTAATTATTGGAAAGATAGGATGCATGCTGTAAGTGTTGTATTTCTTAATTAACATTTGTTTTGTTGGAAACTTAAAATGAACAATAAATAAACAAATAAAAAGACATTTTAACACTTGCATGAATGTGTCTAACTGAGGTTGATTTACCAAAGTAGTAGAAACTAGTCCCTTCGTTTAGTGAATAAAATGAAGCTTTGTTCACAAATTTTCAAATGGAGAGAAATAAAAAGAGAATGGAACAATTGAAGTGAACACAGCGTTTAAAATGTTCTATTTGTTTTGCGGATAGTAACACCTAATGCAACTACTGGGGTTGATTTACTAAAGAAATAGAACATGTAAAGTGAATGTTCACTTAGCCTAGAGGCGGAGGTGGATCTGAGCTCACTTCAGTCATTCAAGGAAAAGTCCTGTTTTCTTTTTATTTTAGTATCAAACTATATGGATTTCATACTATGCACAAATTAAAGCCTCATTCAGACATGCATTAGCACCTGTACTGTGTGTAGGATGCCTTTGTTCTGGCTTCTTTCCCAAGCTGCGGGCAGGTAGCCTATTGAGTTGGATGCAGACACAGCGCTTCACAGACACAGCCCCATATCAAATGTCAAAATTTGACAGCTGTACATGAGTAGCTTCATTAACCCTGAATGCAGACAGTGTGCAGCTGCTTTGTCTGCATCCACTTCTATAGACTGCCTGCATGCAGCTCAGGGTGGACACAGATGCTAAAACAAATTTAGTCTGCATGCAGTACGGGTGCCAGCACCCATCTGAACCTCTTTTTACTGAACTAAGTGACCATTCACTTTGCTAAGTAATTAGCCCCTACTTCTTTAACAACTTCAGCCCCGGAAGGTTTCACCTCTTCCTGACCAGGCCATTTTTTTCGATACAACACTGCGTTATTTTTAACTGACAACTGCACGGTTGTGTGACGTTGTACCCAACTAAAACGGATGTCCTTTTTTTCCCATAAATGGAAATTTCGTTTGGTGGTATTTGATCACCTCTACGGTTTTTATTTTTTGCGCTATAAACAAATAAAGCAACAATTTTGAAAAACAAAAAATATATTTTTTAATTTCTGCTATGATACATATCCAATAAAAAATGTAAAAATTCTAATTTCTTCATCAATTTAGGCCAATATGTATTCTGTTACAAATTTTTGGTAAACAAAATCCCAATAAGTGTATATTGATTGGTTTGCGCAAAAGTTATAGCGTCTACAGATGATGGGATAATGGCGGCGATCAGTGATTTTTAGTGGGAATGCAACATTGCGGCAGACAAATTGGAAAACCAACTGACACTTTTCACACTTTTTTGGGGACCAGTGACACTAATACAGTGACCAGTGCTAAAAATGTGCACTGTTACTGTACTAATGACACTGGAAGGGAAGGGGTTAACACCAGGTGTGATCAAAGGGTTAAGTGTATCCCTAGGGGGTGATTACTAACTGTGGAGTATTGCTCTGACTGGGAGAACACAGAGATCTGTGTTCCTGCTTAGCAGGAACACAAGATCTTTATGTTCTCCCCTGTCAGAACGCCGATCTGCCTTGTTTACGTAGATAGATCACCGTTCTGCCTCTCTGGGGAACGATCATGGGTGGCTGGGGCCCAGAGGCTACTGCACAAAGTGATGTACAGGTATGGCGTTTCGCGCAGCTGGGCCGCCTTGCCACAGTAAATGTGCGGAAGGCGGTCCGAAAGTACAGACGGCCATAAATGAACCTGCTGAATTTCTATCCATCTATGGACAGGGAGGTTGTTCAGAAGTCAGTCTACTGATCAACTTCTGTACAACCACCCTGCCTGATTTTTCCCACTCGATCAGCACTGCAGGCTATAGCCTGAAACGTTGATCAGTGTATTCTGACAGCAGGGAAGTCTTGCCGCTGTCAGAATACAATAGCTCAGCAGGGAGGATTCCCCCATTCACACACATTCATTGGTAGAATAAAAAAACTGACTCATCTATGGGCTCCCTTAATAAACCAGTGCTATTGTTCAGCACACAAAGCAGTATCTGCATGTGTAATATGCCAACATAGCTGCCCAAATGTACAGTATAATCATAAATTATACATAAAACCAAATGCTTTGGTGTGCTGATATGATTACTTACATCGGACTAATGTCTTTGACATCTGTGTCCATATTGAAAAGACTGTACTATATTGATCTCCAATGTAATAGCAATAAAGTTACGTGTAAAAAATTAACACACTTGTGCACCTAAATCCCCCACATACAGGAACATACATACTGTGTGTAAATACACTCATCAGGGGTATCCATGTATGAACATATTGATTGTGTTATACATGTTACATACAGTGAGAGCAAAGATTCTGGGGCGATTAATTTGGGTTAAATCTAAACTGATGACCTGTGAGGGCTTTTAAAATGTTGGAGACTTTATGGAACATTTATTTCAGAGACAGTATAAACTGTTTGGGGGTTTTAGCTAAACTTCAGGCCTAAAATAATTTTTTAATGTGTACAAAAAAGGCAAAAACTCCCCTGGATGTGAAGGGGTTAAAAGCTGATACCATTCTTTTTCTCACACTTCTTTTACCTTTTTATAATAATAAATGCTTCAGCCTGGTAGTCTTTCGTTTTGTCAAACTGTAAGTACATCAGTATATTGTATTTATTCCATATATATATATGTATATATCTATATATAGATAGATAGATATAGATATATATATATATATATATATATATATATATATATATATATATATATATATATATTGGACGGCGAGAGAGAGAGAATAAAGGCTTGTAAACAGTGAAAGTATGGGGTACCTGTGGGCTGTTTCTGTTTTACATTGCTACATTACCCCTTTAAGTTTGTAACATTGTTAATTTGCACTAATGTTCATTGTACCAGGTGGCATTAAATTCCTCTGAGTCTCTTCTAGATAATGGCAGTAACACATCATGGCACCTGAACAACCTTTTGCAGATGCTAACAAGACAGTCAATCAAGAAACTCATTTCAATGCGTAATTGTCATTTGGAAAAAAAAATTCTGTAACACGATGTTTGGAGAGCCCACTGTGTGCGGTTTCAGGCAGCATTTTTGGAATGTTAGCTTGCTATTTGATTGAAAGACAGATGACTCTCATATGGGTTAATAATACTAATATAAAGGAAAACAACAGATTCACTAAAAAAGATACTAGATATTAAGAGTTCAAAGCCATTTTGTAATTGGGTTTTATTAAAGCACATTTCCATTTAAATCTGCAGGTCTTGCAGTTTCAAGCAGTTGAAAAACTTAAAGGTTTAATATGGCAACCGGGAGTGTCCTGTGCACTGCTTGTTCACTGAACTCTCCTAGAAAACCTATGTGATTGGCTCATTGCTTTTGCCTTATGTCTACATGGTGCTACACATCAAATTACAGGCAGGTGGAATTTTCTTTGGGAAACTATGGCTTATACATTTCTAAAGCAATGCAGAAACTGCAACCATTTTATTAGAATATTGGGATTGTTCAGGTAAGCCCTACCATTTAGCAATCCATTTTTGAAAGGATCTGGTAAGCAGTGTTTTTGACATTTTGACATCAAATTTTGATTTGGTTTTAGTCATAGTCTTTTAACTAAAATGCCATTTTAGTTTTAGTCGTATTTTAGTCATCTGAATTGTTTTAGCTTTAGTCATATTTTAGTCGACTAAAATCTACAGTACATTTAAGTTAATTAAAATCTCCTACATTTTAGTTGACTAAAATCTCCAGTACATTTTAGTTGACTAAAATCTCCAGTACATTTTTGTTGGCTAAAATCTCCAGTACATTTTAGTTGACTAAAATCTCCAGTACATTTTAGTCAACTAGAATCTCCAGTACATTTTAGTCGACTAAAATCTCCAGTATATTTAGTCGACTAAAATATAAGTCGACTAAACTCTAATGGGTTTAGTTAAATTGTAACGCATTGTTTAAGCATTTCTCTAGAATTTCCAAACTCATTATATACTCCTAGAGTCAAAATCTAATAACATGTTATTTAAGGTATTAAGGTTTGAACATGCACTACAGACACAGATTTAGCCATTATATAAAGCAGAAGTTCAGGTGAGTAAACGACACTCCCTCACATTTTCATTCCATTTTTCATTACCTGACAAAAATTGGAATTGATTTTCATCATAGTTTTCCTCAATTGATGAAAATTCGGAGTAATTTTCATTTTGTTTTTGTCACTGTTAACGTGCCTCTGGCAAAAATTATGATAGAAATATTGACGAAATTAACACCGCTGGTAAGTCAAACAGGAAATGTTTTAGAACCAAGGAAGTTATGAAATTAGTATTCTAAAATCTTTTCCCTGTGTATATTACTCACCTTGAGGGTTTGTTTCTTCTTGTAACTTGTAAAATGTAAGTGGTGTTATGTTTTAAGAGAGTAGCCAAGTTTTCTTCCACCAAGGACTAAAAATTTGAATTTTTTTTTTTTTTTTTTTTAGATATAATCATGTCAGTTCTCCACCGCCTTTGCTGCATCATATTATTTCTTTTTTGGGAACAGTCTGTAATTTTCAGACTATTCAGACTATTCAGAACACCCTTACTGCTTTATAAACTAGGGCTATATTTAAAGTTTTAGCGAGACGGAGAATTACCTTTATTAAAAAGCACATTATGCTTTGCAGACACTGTACTGTGGAAGCCAACTGTATTAAATGCTTTATAGAAAGAAATGTTTACAAGACATGAAATCAATTTTAATGAAATGTTTCATTACTAAGTTTTTGCTATTAGAGTTAGATGGAAGATGAGTAAAAATGAGCAGATGATTGCTAGGAGGTTATTTAACCTCCAAGAAGTATTTTCTTGCTTGACACACAAGCATTGAGATGACGGTTGCACTATAGAGGTGGCAAACACATCTCTGCACTAACAGTGGGGAATGGTAGGCCTTTGCCCAGAGGTTACATAGTTGATAGACTTTTCTCAAAACAATGTGCTTAGTATGTCTAATGAGGTGTGCAGTCATTAGCTTTACTAAACTTTATATCATAGAAAGTTTCTTCTAAAATAAGAACAATCCGTCTTTTAAGGTCAGCAATTAAAAAGAGAAATGCCATATTTTTTAGACCTGAGGCAAGCATCTATACTCTTTGACTTAAATGTACCTATTTTAAAGTATAAGGACAGTCCCACATGTAAGAGCCCATTTACACTTGTGCATGGGGCAATGCATGCTAAGACTCACATGTTCCTGAAATGCATAGCTATGCGCCAGATCAAATTTAAATTGCCCCCCATTCTATGCCCTGTAATGCAGCACATATTGCATTGCAAAAAAAAGTGCATTTTTTAATCAGTTGCTGTTGAAGCATAGGTTGCCTTAAAGTGGTTGTGAATCCCATTCATGAAATTTGAACTAAGCACATATATCTGTAGTGTTCTGTATCTGTAGCCTGAATCACTTCTGACAAGTTCTCCAACACAGGAAATAACAGTAGTGGAATTTTTTTTGTGTCAGAGAGGGAGCTTAGAGGAAGATAAGCACTGAGCTTGTCTATTCAGAATACAGCTTTGCATGTTCCTTCATTCTTATGTGGAGGGGGTGTGTGTCCCTTTCTTCCAATCAGCTTTCATGCAGTGCAAATACATTCTCTCCACCCACCCCTAAGTATTGCTGAATAATGAAGAAAGATTTTTTTTAACAGGATCTGCACATTTCTAAGGGTGTAGAAAGGGGAAGACAGCAGATATACAAGTGAAACTTATGTATGAGGATTTGTTTAATCTCTGTGTATCATCTGAGGCTATTCACTTCACTGGGTATATGTGAGGGTTTACAGCCACTTTAATGCAATACATGTTAACGCGCAATGTAATGCGTTTGCATTGACACTTCACAGTGGATTGCTAAACTGTAAATAGGCTCTCAAGGTTTTGCCTTTTAATACCTTGTCCATGGAAATTACCCAATTTTAATACTAAATATTTTACAATATAATTCCATATTTTTTCACCCAGACTATGTAACTTTATATTAAACTAATTTTTAATCCCATGTCAATGCTTTCTAGTGTGATAAAAAATGCAAAGGGTCTAGACTGAAATGTAATAAATAAAATGTGATTTCGTAGCAATTTGTGTTCCATAGACATTACTGTGCACAATGAGTTTTAGACTTGAAAAGTAGGAAATGTTCCTTAAACTTATTTTAAAATGTTAGCAAGTATGTGTGTGGATTAAAATGTTGGCAAGTATGTGTTTGGATGAACA
Source organism: Aquarana catesbeiana (assembly GCF_042186555.1). Lineage (NCBI taxonomy): Eukaryota > Metazoa > Chordata > Amphibia > Anura > Ranidae > Aquarana > Aquarana catesbeiana. The sequence continues at coordinate 225,817,072 of NC_133327.1, forward strand.
CATCGAAATTAAGATGTCCTTAGAAAGGTATATATATATATATATGTATATATATATATATATATATATATATATATATATATATATATATATATATATATATATATATATACACTGTATATAGAAAATAAGATTTAAATTGTTTATGAGTGTTAGGAAGGAGGGATGTGCTGGAAATGGAGAGAGTCCAGAGAAGGGCAACAAAGCTAATAAAGGGACTAGGGGTTCTCAGCTATGTATGGGGATTACAAGCATTGAACTTATTATTAACTCTCTGGAGAAGAGACGCTTGAGAGGGGATATGATAGCGATGTACAAATACCATACTGGTGACCCTAGCATAGGGATGAAACTTTTCAGAGAAAGGGAATTTAAAAAGACACATGGCCATTCACTGAACCTGGAAGAGAAGCAGTTTAACCTTCATTTGCATAGAGGGTTCTTTACTGTCAGAGCGGTAAGGATGTGGAATTCTCTTCTACAAGCAGTGGTATCAGCAGGGATCGTCAATAGTTTAAAAAAACAATTAGATGGGCACCTTAACAATCACAACATACAGGGATATACAGTGTACTAGTGACATAAACACAAGCACACTCACACACCACACCAGGTTGAACTGGATGGACTGGTGTCTTTTTTCAGCCTATGTAGCTGTGTAGGCTAGAGGCTAAAATTAAGATACGGTTTACTTGTACCTGCATTTAGCTTTAAAACTGTCAGTTTGGAATTATTCTGTAAATCAACACTTTTAATGTTCATAATGTATACATGGAGGCATACCTGTACATAACAGTCACAATGGGAATTTTGGCCTTATTTGTTCTTTGTATTTTACTCAATAATTCTCCATTGGTCACATGAAATAAAATATGCTATTTACCCAGGGAGAAATTAGTTTGAACTTTGTTTCAATTGCTAACAATTTGAACCTGTCACAGTTTGTTTTCCTTTAAAGCTTATTTATTGTATGAAAAGGTAAAGGACCATTTACATTACTGATAGAGAACAAGGGAATTGGAGATAACCATCCTAAAAATGGATTAGTTGTTTTCAGCACAAATGTTTTAAGTAGGTTTTTGATATTGATAACCTTTCATTTAGGCACCAAAGATATGGTCATTGGTATAACATGCATGTGCTTTTATGCATAAAAATAACAGCTGAGCTAAGGTTTAACCACTTCAGCCCCGGACCATTATGCTGCCTAAAGACCAGAGGACTTTTTCCAATTTGGCACTGCGTCGCTTTAACTGTTAATTGCATGGTCATGCAATGCTGTACCCAAATGAAATTTGCGTCATTTTCTTCCCACAAATAGAGCTTTCTTTTGATGGTATTTGATCACCTCTGCGGTTTTTATTTTTTGCGCTATAAACGGAAAAAGACCGAAAATTTTGAAAAAAAATGATATTTTCTACTTTTTTTATAAAAAATATAAACTCAATTTTAGTCATACATTTAGGCCAAAATGTATTCGGCCACATGTCTTTGGTGAAAAAAAATGTCAATAAGTGTATATTTATTGGTTTGCGCAAAAGTTATAGCGCCTACAATCTAGGGTACATTTTATGGAATTTACACAGCCTTTAATTTATGACTGCCTATGTCATTTCTTGAGGTGCTAAAATGGCAGGGCAGTACAAAACAAATGACCCCATTTTGGAAAGTAGACACCCCAAGGAAATTGCTGAGAGGCATGTTGAGCCCATTGAATATTTTTTTTTTGTCCCAAGTGATTGAATAATGACAAAAAAAAAATTACAAAAAGTTGTCACTAAATGATATATTGCTCATACAGGCCATGGGCATATGTGGAATTGCACCCCAAAATATATTCAGCTGCTTCTCCTGAGTACGGGGATACCACATGTGTGGGACTTTTTGGGAGCCTAGCCGCGCACGGGGCCCCGAAAACCAATCACTGCCTTCAGGATTTCTAAGGGCGTAAATTTTTGATTTTACTCCTCACTACCTATCACAGTTTTGAAGGCCATAAAATGCCCAGATGGCATAAACCCCCCCCAAATGACCCCATTATGGAAAGTAGACACCCCGAGCTATTTGCTTTGAGGCATGTTGAGTCCATGGAATATTTTATATTTTGACACAAAATGCGGGAAAGTGACACTTTTTTAAAATTTTTTTGCACAAAGTTGTCACTAAATGATATATTGCTCACACAGGCCATGGGCATATGTGGAATTGCACCCCAAAATACATTTAGCTGCTTCTCCTGAGTATGGGGATACCACATGTGTGGGACTTTTTAGGAGCCTAGCCACGTACGGGGCCCCCAAAACCAATCACCGGTTTCAGGATTTCTAAGGGTGTAAATTTTTTATTTCACTCTTCACTGCCTATCACAGTTTCGGAGGCCATGGAATGCCCAGGTGGCACAAACCCCCCCAAATGACCCCATTTTGGAAAGTAGACACCCCAAGCTATTTGCTGAGAAGCATGGTGAGTATTTTGCAGCTCTCATTTGTTTTTGAAAATGAAGAAAGACAAGAAAAAAAAATGTTTTTTTCTTTTTTCAATTTTCAAAACTTTGTGACAAAAAGTGAGGTCTGCAAAATACTCACTATACCTCTCAGCAAATAGCTTGGAGTGTCTACTTTCCAAAATGGGGTCATTTGGGGGGGGTTGTGCCACCTGGGCATTCCATGGCCTCCAAAACTGTGATAGGCAGTGAAGAGTGAAATCAAAAATTTACGCTCTTAGAAAGCCTGAAGGCGGTGCTTGGTTTTTGGGGTCCCGTACGAGGCTAGGCTCCAAAAAAGTCTCACACATGTGGTATCCCCGTACTCAGGAGAAGCAACAAAATGTATTTTGGGGTGTAATTTCACATATTCCCATGGCATGTTTGAGCAATATATCATTTACTGACAACTTTGTGCAAAAAAATAAATAAATACAAAAATTTGTCTCTTTCCCACAACTTTTGTCACAATATAAGATATTCCATGGACTCGACATGCCTCTCAGCAAATAGCTTGGGATATCTACTTTCCAAAATGGGGTCATTTGGGGGGGTTTGAACTGTCCTGGCATTTTATGCACAACATTTAGAAGCTTATGTCACACATCACCCACTCTTCTAACCACTTGCAGACAAAGCCCTTTCTGACACTTTTTGTTTACATGAAAAAATTATTTTTTTTTGCAAGAAAATGACTTTGAACCCCCAAACATTATATATTTTTTTAAAGCAAATGCCCTACAGATTAAAATGGTGGGTGTTTCATTTTTTTTTTTCACACAGTATTTGCGCAGCGATTTTTCAAACGCATTTTTTGGGGAAAAAACACACTTTTTTAAAATTTTAATGCACTAAAACACACTATATTGCCCAAATGTTTGATGAAATAAAAAAGATGATCTTAGGCCGAGTACATGGATACCAAACATGACATGCTTTAAAATTGCGCACAAACGTGCAGTGGCAACAAAATAAATACATTTTTAAAAGCCTTTAAAAGCCTTTACAGGTTACCACTTTAGATTTACAGAGGAGGTCTACTGCTAAAATTACTGCCCTCGATCTGACCTTCGCGGTGATACCTCACATGCATGCTGTTTACATTTGACGCCAGACCGACGCTTGCGTTCGCCTTAGCGCGAGAGCAGGGGGAGACAGGGGTGCTTTTTTTTTTTTCTTTATTTTTTTTTTGCTTTTTTATCTTATTTTTAAACTGTTCCTTTCATTTTTTTTTTTTTTTCATTTTATTGTTATCTCAGGGAATGTAAATATCCCCTATGATGGCAATAGGTAGTGACAGGTACTCTTTTTTGAAAAAATTGGGGTCTATTAGACCCTAGATTTCTCCTCTGCCCTCAAAGCATCTGACCACACCAAGATCGGTGTGATAAAATGCTTCCCCAATTTCCCAATGGTGCTGTTTACACCCGGCGAAATCATAAAATGCTCATAGCTTCCGGTTTCTTAGGCCATAGAGATGTTTGGAGCCACTCTGGTCTCTGATCAGCTCTATGGTCAGCTGGCTGAATCACTGGCTGCATTCTCAGGTTCCCTGTTGAGACAGGAGAGCCAGAGAAAAACACGGAAGACGGTGGGGGAGGGGGGGCATTATCTCCCACTGCTTGTAAAAGCAGTCTAGAGGCTAATTAGCCGCTAGGATTGCTTTTACATGAAAGCCGACCGCTGGCTGAAAAGAATGATACCAAGATGATAACTAAACCTGCAGGCATCATTCTAGTATAACCACTCAAAGTCGTGAATGGTGTACCTGTAGACAAAAAAATGGTTAACAATAAAGCACAGTAAACAGTAAAGTATAAAAAATTGCATACCTGAAAAGCAAACATGATAAAACATAATAACAATAAAACATTGCAGAATAGAATACAGTAAAAAAGAGCAGAACAATAGAGAGAGAATAGAGAGAGAGAGAACAATAAAACGACAACTGTTTTTTTTATTTTATATTTTTGTTTGTGTTTTTTAGTTTTTTTTTACACTTTTTTTTGTAACTAACTTTTATAACTGTAACCGGTTCAAGGTTCGGGTCTCTCAAAATGCGATGGCATCTTGGGAGACCCTGTGAAAGTGTGCTTAGTTTTTGCAATGCTGTACCCTACGCTAATACTCAACTAGTGCATGTTAGCGTTCAAAACATTCACCAATACAAAGACCAGGATTGTTAGGACAGGAGGGAAAATAATAGCGGGTGTCACGCCTATATCCGCGCTTGCTGCAGACACGACATCTTTTTAGGGGGGTTCGTTGGGTAGGGGTACTCGGGAGGACATAAAAATGCCTCTCATGCAGCCGACTGCATTTGGTTGGGGATGTGAATGGGGGAAGTACGGGTGCTGCAGAAGCGGTGGGTTCCCAATTAGGATTGGCAAATGCAGCAGGAAGGGCATTATGGGCACGACGGGCCTGTGTTTGTCTTCTTGGTGGCAGCGGGACACTACTTGTGCTTGCCACCTCACCAGCTTGAACTGCACTTATGGGACTCGCCACGTCACCAAGTGTTACTGCAGTGCTGGTTTGACTATGACCGGGGTGTACTAGGCCGCTGGTGCTTGCCAGTTCACCAAAACGCTTCCAAAAAAACTGTTAGCGATCGCAGGGATCAGGACTGACTCTGCGAACGCTGCAGTTATGCGTTTAGAGTTTTGTAAGTAACAGTGATCGATCGATACTGCACTTGGGTGGGCTGGGCCGGGCGGAGGGGCAAAACGCAGGTGCTAGCAGGTAACTGGGCTGATCCCGCTAACGCTGCGTTTTTGGGAACCCTAAACTGCTGGGGATGCTAGTATAGATCTGATCGGATCAGATATTGATCCGTTCAGATACTATACCACTAAGGGAGGTGTATGGTGCGTGCGTGTTAGCGGTACTGGCGCTAACCTGACGCTGCTTGGGGCTAGTGTTTGCCAGTTCACCAAAACGCTACCAAAAAAACTGTTAGTGATCGCAGGGATCAGGCCTGACTCTGCAAACGCTGCAGTTATGCGCTTAGTGTTTTGTAAGTGTCAGTAATCGATCGATACTGCACTTGAGTGGGCTGGGCTGGGCCAGGCGGAGGGGCAAAACGCAGGTGCTAGCAGGTATCTGGGCTGATCCCGCTAACACTGCGTTTTTGGGAACCCTAAACTGCTGGGGACGCTAGTATAGATCTGATCAGATATTGATCCGTTCAGATACTATACCACTAAGTGAGGTGTACGGTGCGTGAGTGGGTGTTAGCGGTACTGGCGCTAATCTGACGCTGCCTGGGTCCACGCATATCACCGCCGGGCGATCAGGGGGCTAAACCTTTTTTCGGTAATAAACGACGGGTGCCCTGACACTATAAAAAATAAACAAATTAACCAGCGTCACCCGTAACAGTTATACGGTGATCAGTGGTGAAAGGGTTAACTAGGGGGCAATCAAGGGGTTAAAACATTTATTAAGTAGTATATGGGGGTCCCTATCGCTATAAAACGCTGACGGCGAACCTAAATATTTAGCTCCCTAACTAGCGTCACCAGCGACACTAATACAGCGATCAGAAAAATGATCGCTTAGTGACACTGGCAATGGGGGGGTGATCAAGGGGTTAAAACTTTGTTAGGGGGGTTAGGGGGGTACCCTAGACCATTAAGGGGGCTAACAATACCTGCCCTACCACACTAACTGTCACAAACTGACACCATGCAGTAATCAGGAAAAAAAAAACTGCTTGGTGTCAGTGTGACGGGGGGAGAGGGGTGATTAGGGGGTGATCTGGGGGGATTGGGGGTGTAATGTGTGCCTGGCATGTTCTACTGTGTGTGTATGTGTTGTGCACTCACAGTGATGTCTTCTCTCCTCGGCGCCGGAACGGAAAATACCGAGCCGAGGAGAGATGACATAATTTCCTTTGCTGCTGTTTAGCATACAGCAGCAAAGGAAGATTCTCATTGGCTGGGAGCGATCGCAAGGGGGGGGCCACGAACGGATGGCCTCCCCCTCACATCTCATCGCTCCCGGTCACAAGGCGACCGCCTCGGGCACTGGGGGTTGTCCGATCGGACCCCCCGCCCGCGGGAGGCAGATCAGTATATATACGTGATTCTGCCTGCCCGTGCCATTCTGCCGACGTATATCGGCATGAGGCGGTCGTCAAGTGGTTAAAGCTTTCTTATCTAGTTGCATTATGCCCAGGACACATCTACAATTCCATCAATGCTTACATCTTACCATTAACAGGATAGCTAAAAACTGCACAGAAAATTCTCACCTGTTTCCACATACCATGCCTTAGTTGGTGAGATCAGTGAGAAGTTGCTCCTTTGTTGAACAATGTCACTTATCAGTAATTTTCTGCCCTGTGTGTCACTGGTGAGATTTCATGTGCAACAGGGTCGCAAATGTGCCATGGGAATAACAACAACAACAAAAAAGAATCATGTATGGCCAGCCTTAGGCTTATTTACTTAGGTTAGGTCTGCATTAATAGTAGAGGTTATGAGTAGTCTGTTTAAAGGTCTAAGGTCAATTACTTATTTTTTTTTTTAAATAGCACTAAAGATTAGAACTCTGGGCTGATTACAAAATACCAATGAATGCAGCTATGTGTTTAAAAAAATCATTAATTGTATCTTTAAGAACAACTAGTGTAAATACCTTCATTTGGTTATTTATCAATCCCCCCGTATAACAGAGATTGTACTGTGAGAAGTATAAGCAAAACAAGGGTGGGCTGGTGATGGAAAATGTGTGCTACAAGGCTACAAGAGACAGCAATCATGTGTCCACCACTGTGAGTGCAGGCCAGGGAGGGAGTTTGTCTCGACTCCAAACAACTGTTGTGGAAAGGATGGATCCCAGGAAGCCACACATCAATGCAGACCCACTGGTATAAGAATGAATGGCAGTCTTAGCCTGGGCTCCCGCCAGGCCACACCTCCAACTTATTTCACTACACCCCTTGGAGCCTGATAATAGGGATCATGATTAAGCTCCGGGGGGTTGGAGTGAAACACGTTGGGGCATGGCCTGGTGGAAACCCAGGCTGAGACTTCTATTTATTCCAGTACCAGTGGGTCTGCATTGACGTGCGGCTTCATGGGATCCATCTTTTGCTCAACAGCACAAGATTGGAATTTAATAACTGGGTGTGTTTTGCAATCAACCTGCTTTTTCAAAGTGCTTTAATGACCATTAGCAGTGATTACTGATACGTGCCAGGCAGCGTGCACTTGTAGCAATTCAAGCTGCAAAAGCAAGTATTTCTGTACAGCAAAATGCAGGACTTACTGTACAAAGCTACAATAATTACATGAGAGCTTCAATGTAAATGCAAAATATTTGTTTTAATTGAGGTCCATTTATATAGTGACATTATGAGAATCTTCCCTGTCATAGCAATACAGTCAAAATCAGATAGACCCTTAATATATAACTTTGCAGCCTTGACATTCCCCAAAAATGATTCCAGCACAGAGGATCACTTTGTATTTATCCTGCTTGACATCAGCATGACATCTAACCAGTTGAATACATTTTCCAGCATGTTTGAAGGCTATGGTATATAAGGTGTAGTAAACCCAGTATACTTTGACAGCTGCCAAACATCCTTTATTACTTTGTTTACTGGCAAAAGCTTGATAGTAATGTAATTTGATACTGAATACATGGCTGTGCACATTTCTGGTCTACTGCTCAAAGCACTACTATTTTAGTAAAAAGCTAATCTCTTACTGTATCTACGCTGACACATCTAGCAGTGCTAACAGGTGCAAATGCAATGCTCACTGGGTCATGAAAAAAGGCTTTCTGAGCATGCAGTGGTTAATATATTGCTCATTTTTCCATGCTTACACTTACAGTTTCCAGCTCCCACAGTTTTTGACTTAGCTAGAAGTTGCCTGAGGTATAAAGCAACATTACTCTATTCTCACCACTAACATGAAGTGACAAAATATTCATCTTAGCACATTGCAGGGATATTGTAGCACACTCATTTCTTCCTATGGTAACCCATATAGAGCTGTGATCAGTTTCTGATGCTGAGATTGCTGTTTTCTTATAAAAGTTGACCTACAAATTCCAACTTTTGCTCAATCAATATTCTTACACCCTTTTAGCAACTCTACATGGCCATGACACCACTCTCTAACATATCTCAACACAAAATATTATGGGTAAAAAAAAGAAACAATACTAACTATAAGGGTACATTCACACCAGATGCGGTGGAACTTTGTTGGGCGGCTGTTTCAGTGCAGTCCCACCACATGACAAGGCAAAATGCCTTGTCTCCTTATCTGCCTTGGGTTGCGGTGGTGTATAGGTGGTGAAATAAAGTACTGCGTGAAGTACTTTTTAAGTGCAGTGCAGGGCAATCCACTGCCTTGCACCATGCAGTGGCCCATTGAACTCTCTAAAATATCTTTGTGACATTTTTTAGAAAATTCTTAAAAAAAATGTATGGTACAATGCTCCGAGATTGCCACATCAGCACTGTACCTGGACCACACCGTACATACTGCACATATGACACAGCAGCTGGTATGAACATACCCTAAATTAGGTGCTATTTTGTATGCTAATGGATTACAGGTTATAAACATTACTGTTTCCAGAGCAGAAATTCTTGGAGGTTGCATTTTTTTCAAAAGATTTTTTTTCACTTGACTTACTTTCAATAGTGAAACTGTTCACTTTGAATATGCAATCACATGCAAGGAGAATGTTTGCCTACACATTATTAGATGACTGAATTTGAGGCAACTTCACCTTTTCCACTTTAAAAATTGACTTTTTTTTCAAAGTGTAAATTATGTACTGCTTTAGTAAAGCAGCTCTAGCGGCTATAGTTTTCCAAGTCTTCTGCTCTAGCTGTAGCTATTATATTCTTATCCAAACACTATTCAAACCTGCTCCTTAAAGCAGAGCTCCACCCAAAAGATGAATCTCAGCTTGTTCACACCTTCCCTCCTTCCAGTGCCACATTTGGCACTTTTTTTGGGGGGGCGAGTAACTGAATTCGACAGGTACCCACTTCCGGGTAAGATTGCCAACCTATGACATTTCCAGCCCCTCCTTCTTCCTCCCATTGCCTTCTGGAACACACACAGGTCCCAAAAGATGGCAGGACCATTTAGAAAGTGCAATGCGACATGCGCAGTAGGAATGCGCATGTCGCCGATGTCCGCCGGTCTCCCGACGATCGTGTCATGGAGCCGCAGAGTCTCAAAAAGTTCTCTGGTCAGGAAGGGGGTAAAATCTGGGGCTGAAGCGGTTAAGTTCTCTGATTTTGCCTTCACAATTGAATGTTGTGTTGAATAGATTTTTTTGTTAATATACCCACAGTTTTTGCAACAGCTTTGATTGTAGGGTGGCAGCTCCTGGCTTTATTATATATAGAATATCAAAACATATAGCATTATATGTTTACCAAGTACCTACCCCTAGCGTTGCTCAGTTTATCCAAATCACTTTCAAACTATTTACTCTTTATATGTATATACATTTTTCTGAGACTCTTTATGGTTATTAAATCATACATTATACCCACTGAAGATTTACTACTTGCAAAAAGATCAAGCTTGTTATTCTAAATTTAAATTCACTAACAGAAGTACCCTCTGAACTAGTAATAAGCCCCCTGGGAACATGTACAACCTGTTGAGCTGCTGTTCTAAAACATGATATGAATGGTGAATATTATTATTATTATTTATCTTTTATTAAAAGGGAATCTTTATGAATAGCTTGGAAACACAGCAAGTCATTAATTAGCAGAGTGTCTGAATTAAAGCTGAGCTCTACGCAAATACAAATATCTCTCTTTAACCTTTATGCTACCACCAATGTAAGTCATGTGGCAACATAGAACTGCTTCCAGCTGGCCATGTCAGTATGCCTTATGTCGGCTGCATTTCCCACTGCTATAAGCTTGTGGCTGCTTCAGCAACCATGAACAAATATCAGATTAAATGAATAGCTATGATCAGCTGTCCGCTATCCTTTGATTGTAGCTATTCATTCAAAAAAGTCATCTCCAATCCACCACTACTGCTGCCACCCACTAAGTCTTATAGCTATACCAACACTGATCCTCCCCACTGGGCACCTGCAAACAAATAAATGTTGTATCCTATGCACAGCCCAGTCCCCTCTCTGTGTCTTCCAATCCTCCCTGCTTCCCTCCCCACCTGCGGCAGAGGAGATAGCGGGCTGTGCAGGGTAGAAGAAGCTGGTGCCCAGCGGAGAGAATGCATTGATTAGGAGGCAAGCATCAATAAACTGCCCAATTCTGTGTCCCATGCACGCTGTCTCTGCTGTGCCCTCCAGTTTCCAAACTGCTCTCCCCCTGTTTGTAGGGGCAGAGATAGTGGGTTGTGCAGGGTAGAAGAATGCTGGCAGCCAACGAGGAGGTTCGGAATTCAGGATGGCTGAGTGGAGGATCACTAAATAAGTGTCTTCATGAGTGGAAGTGAGCTTTCAAATGAGTTTTCAACTGAGCTTCAGGGCACACTTGAAAACACAGCTACAGCACCACCTGAACTCAGCATCCTGAGTATAGCAAGAGGTTTTTACACAGCTTTGCACAATAAAAAGTGAATGTTTTTAATTATTTTAAATAAAAAAATACTTGGTTTTACAGAAAGTAGTTTTGCCTGTATTCTTTATCTTTAATCCACAATTCTGTAAAGCCTGTACCACACCAGGAGGCACATTTCTGCATTTTTAACCATTAGGTTAAAAAGCACTGAAGACCTTGTGTATGTAAGGTCCACCTGGCAAGGTGAGAGCCTGTCCACAGTGTGGGGAGTTGTGAGTGTCACAGGGAGTTTGTCTTCACTTAGGTTCTGTGAAAGAAATTTTGCATGGTTAAAGATTACTGTATTCATTTGTTATTGGATTAAATAAAGGACTAGTGATGGGAATGGTGGCACGGGAATGATCATACATGAACTGATTTTTAACACATTAGATTTTTATTAGAAAAAAAGTTTTTAACAATAATAAAATTGTATCACAGATATTGATCTGGGTGCAAATCTTTTCATACAGCATACAGTAGAATCATGTTTTAATATCAAAAATCTTTCAGTGGTGTAGCTTAATGGTTCCTGCTGGACCATCATTGTATTGCACCTCAAAGACAACGGTAAGAACTATATAAAAACTATGTAAAAAAAGGATTGAAAAGAGAGTACTAAACTACAGAAGAACTACTGCAGTGCAATTCATTGGTGATAAAGTGAAGAAAGTGAGGCTTGTAAAGTTAATGTCAAAATTCACATGGTAACATCATAGTTTAAGATATATATATTTAAGTTTGTATATCATTATCCAATGTGCCCATTCTTGCCTGACTTTTTTAATTTCTACCATTATGGGCAGCATAGAAATGTTCATATGAGCACTGTAGATGTACTTGTTGTAAAACTTCTAAAAAGTTAGGCGAGTCATCCGTTCTCCATTTGCTTAATAATGTTAAGCGTGCTGCTGTTAATATATGTGCTACAACTGTATGGAGTTGTGTAGGGAATCTTTCTATTTCCAAATCTTATAATGCCAGCTGTAGTGAAGGTGGCGTAAGATTGCCCATAACGGTAGAAACTAGCACAAATACAGATTTCCAGAAGCTAACTACTGATTGACATTGCCATAGAGTATGGAGATATTCCCTCTCTGACCCCAATGACGCCAACACTCAAAATATGTTAGTGGGTACATATACGCCAGTCTACTCTGAGTTAAATACCACTTATGTGCAATCTTTAGGGCAGTCTCTCAATGTGAGCTACAGTGGGAATCTATGGTATTAAAACGCTGCACCCCATTCTTTCTCTGTAAAGGTTAGACCTAAGCCTATCCCCCACTTAATTTGATAACCACCTGTGGACGTGGTTGTAGGTGGGAGTAAAACCATGACATCCTACCTTTAGGGAGTAGGGAGTTATGATAATATTCCCACACCTTACAGCCTAGGTAGATCATCTTACCTGTAATTGATAGTAGCAAATGTTTAAGTTGTAGCCATGTAAAGGTGTCCTTGGCTTTATGTGTTTCGGGGACCTCTTTCAACGTGTCACATGCACTGATTTTTAATATAATATCTATATATCCTTGAAAGAACACCAGGGTGATCAGTGTTGATCACCTGGTGTTCATTCATAAAGGCTTAGCTAGTAAACATGAATGGCCATTCATGTTTACTTTCTTTTCTGAATGAACAGTAAGTGCTTTTTTTATTGAAAATAATGGTTTTAATAAACACTTACACAACTATCAAGGGGCCTACAAAATTAGTAGCATATTTTTATTCAATCTCTCCTGTGCCTTTAGGGAATGTATGGTTTGGGGGGTCTTTCACAAACTATGAAAGCTCATGCATGCACTGATTTTTCGCAAGACTGAAGAGATGGTGCAAACATGTTACATATTACACCCTAAATAGAGGTATAACATATAATATGTTCTTAAGGTGAACTTAGTCTATAAAGAAGTATTAAATCAAGAAACTATAAAGTTATATTTTGCATTCTGCCAATTCTTAGATGTGGTGACTGCATCAGTTTTCTTTTTAGACTTTTTAAAAAAAATTTCACCTGATGATCAAGCCAAGCTGTCCAGAAAAAGTGGCAGTTAGAGTCATGAGACAAACCATTTAACACTGACAGGATGGCTTACAGTGGTTAGATTTTATTAGATGTTAAACCTTCATCCTCATGATCCAAGTTTTATTGCTAAGTTAAGTGGAAGAGAGAATTGAGGACTACCACATGAGACTTTGACTGGGAAAAGGCATTTGTTTTTGCTCACAAATTGTTCAAAAGTCCAGGAAACAACTGCAACATCTTGTCCAGGAAGTATCTTTGCCCATCTGTTCTTCATAAAATGGGCTCCACCTTTCTCTATAACTATTGGTGTTGTTTCTCTACAGAATGTACAATGTCACATATTTTGCATACATGCCCTCCTAGCATACCTTTCTGGAAGAAAATTCTCAAATTATATAACAATTTTACAGGAGATGTTATTCCTACTACTCCCAGATTACCCTATTGAGTATGATACTAGGGTCTTATACGCAAATTAAGCAGAGATTAGTGCATAATTTATTTACCAAAAAGCTATGTTCTGGTGATATTCTAGCAATACTTAGTTATGTATTCTGCTACATATTTTTGATTTAAAAAAATCACAATCAGCGTATAGTGATTGGTTTGCGCAAAAGTTATAACATCTACAAATGATGGGATATTTGAATTTTTTATTAGTAATGGCAGCAATCAGCAACTTATAGCGGGATTGTGATATTGCGATGGACAAATCAGACACCTAACTGACACTTTTGACACTTTTTTGGGGGGACCAGTGACACTAATACAGTGATCAGTGCTAAAAATATGCACTGTCACTGTACTAATGACACTGAGAGGAAAGGGGTTAACAGGGGCGATCAAAGGGTTAACTGTGTGCCTAGCTAATGTTTCAGTGTAATGAGGGAGGTGCTTTTACTAGTGGAAGATGTGGATCAGTGTTTCTGCTTTACAGAAACACAGGATCCATGTCTTCTGTACTGACAGAATGGCAATCTGCCTTGTTTACATAGGCAGACTGCTATTCTGTTAGTGTACCGAATGATCAGCAGGTTCCGGTGGACATAGGATCCATGGGACCCGCTGATCAGCTCCTGCTGTGTAAAATTACAGCGGGAGTGAGCTGCCGGCAGGACTCTTACGCCCAAAACTCAGAAGTGCAGAATCATGTTTATATACATGATTCTGCACAGTGCGGCTACTCTGTAGCAGTAAATCTGCTATGGGGCGGTCGGCAAGTGGACATAGGAACTGAACAATGTGAGCAGTGAAGCAAAAAACTTAATTAAAATAACAAGGTGAACTTATGTCTAAAACCAGTACAGGTGTGATGACAAAGCCTCTTTCCAGACTTACTGTGGGAAAAGGTGGGCACACAAAAGGGAAGATGGGAAAACATGCATACATGATGCTTCCAAAATGACTAGGAACAAAAGGCACAAAGTAATGAAGATACCTGTATTGCATGCATTCAGCATAGTGTAATCAGGGTTAAATTCCTACATGTTCTTAGTTTGCATATATTACTAAGTTTTTACTTGGGATAAAACAGATGATGTGTTTTCTGCATGTTTATCTCAGTTTACTTTACTGTTGCTGCAGGGCAAGCTGACACTTCCTGTGTCATGATCACACTGTTTAAAATTGTAGTATATTTTAAACTGAATTATACTCCTGTTACATAAAGTAGATGAGCCATTTACATAAAAGTAGGAAATTACAGCAAATAATTCAAAGGTTCAATGGATGAAAATAAATAGGCAATAAGAATCCTTTCTTTCTTCTGACAAAATGATGGGATTTTACAATTTGGATTATAATTGGTCAAGCATTATTCAAAACATCTAAAGTCACTTGTACAGGTATTTTTTTCAGTTATGTCCCTGTTTTATTTAGAGTTGCCATATTGTGCAGTACAATACAAAGTACATTTTTAAATAACTATAAATAATTATCTGACGCAGTCAGCATCATAGCTAAAGATAAATGCTCTCCAGTGAAAATTTTGGAATGAATCTCCCTGAAGCTACAGTCCCTAAACTACTGCATAGACAATCTTACCTCCAATGCCCCCCTCCCCAGAGTCATACACGTTCTGGGACTGTTGTAGTCTGAAATCATTTAATTTACCAAGCACATTTTAAACAATAAAGGAAAGCCAGGAGAACATTTTTATCTTCATGCATCAAACGTCTTGTTCCCATACCATCAAGTAGTATAGATACCCACATTTTAGGCTCCCGGTCTAAGGGTTCATAAATGTAGATCAAATACATGTACCCTGACAAAAATGTTCTATTGTAGAAGTGGTCTTTACTGTTTCAAGCGAATTATCCTATAGGTTCTACATGGGATGACTAAGTCAATCTGTGACGAAACATGTCAGGGGCGTGGCTGTGATGCTTGACGCTGGAAGCCGCACGAGTTAGTGGTGATTCGGTCTAGTGGTGAAGTACCGAGAAGGGGGTGAGAACTGAGGATTTAGCACCTGCACACCTCGGGTCCGCCGTGACCGTTTCCTTGCATTGTGTGATCTAATTTGCTGAGTTGCTGTGACTTGCACTTGTTTTTACTGCTGTTTTGGATTTTGTAAAATGTGAGTGGACTACTTGAAGAGTGATAGTGTTTTAATAAATTGGTTATGCTGTTTTATACTATTGGAGCACTTTATTATTTTACATGTGGAGCCATTCCCATATACACTGCTGGACATCGGGCTGTTGATTTTATCCCTTTGTGTGGTATAAGAGCGTTTTAGTCTTGCACGTGAGTGCAGGCATTTGAAGTCGGTGAGTGCGTTTCTAAAGGGAGTGGGTTCACTCAACACTCTGGTGTGGTAGAAGACATTAAGAAGACACTTACAACTAAAGACTACTTTATTACATTTTTTTCAACATATGGACTTTTGTTTAGATTTAATCACTTATACTCATCACATGGTGTTTTGATTGTCTAAACGTATCTTTTGACATATATGGACATGTCGTTTAAATTTAATCACTCATATTAATCACATGTTGTGTTGATTGTTTAAACACATTGCTTCACCAGACACCTTTTCAATTTCAATTGGACAGTGTTGTCTGGGATAGCGCCACTTATCTCTTCTTTATATATATGTTTTTGCACTGTTTAGATATATTAGAAGGATTTTACATTGATATATATATTTTTATAGTGGCAGCTGTATTCACCAAATTATCCACCTATTAGGTTCATCTGTGGCGCAGTGGTGGTACTTTTAGTAAGGGGCGGTAGTTTACTTTAATACCTACAGTTATCAAGAAAAATAATGTACAGAAACCCAACTTTATACTTATTTTAAACAGAACTGTGTTTAACTTTAGAATTTTTTAAAACAGAACTATGCATTAGCCAAAAGATACAATAATGAGTTGAATGTAATTGGGAAAATAAACAGGCTTCAAACTCAATTCTGTCACACAGTTATGGCATAAAGAAACTTGATTCATTAAAGGTATCCTCAAGACCAAACACCTAAAAATTGCACAACACTTTTTGTAGAGCTTTGGGTGTAATCCAATTGCAAAATACACTGTGTAAAGGGGCCTAGTCTGCCACCCTGCATATCATCCAGTTATCCAGTTAATG
The DNA here is from genome assembly GCF_042186555.1 of Aquarana catesbeiana. NCBI lineage: Eukaryota > Metazoa > Chordata > Amphibia > Anura > Ranidae > Aquarana > Aquarana catesbeiana. Next base: position 225,833,743 of record NC_133327.1, read on the forward strand.
ACTTCATTTCATTTCTTCATGTCCGTATTGATGCCAAAGCATATTATTGAAAAAAGAATACAATGACAATTAGATAAAATTATCGTGTTTATGGCAAGTTTTAATGAAGCATTTGAGGATATGACAGTTTGGCAGCTAGTTTTTGACTTTCTTGGCACTGCACACTATATTCCTTGTGGTCCAGAAAATCATCTGAAAACTTCACTACATTTTTAGGACTGCATTGGTCAGTTAAAAATCAGCCAAGTTGGCCAATTTAATTTAATATTTGCATAACTGCTCTGGCTAAAGAAGGAAAAGGGAAAACAAAACTAAAATATCAGTCCATTTATTGAATTTGTTTTTAACAGAACCATATGGAATCATAATAAGAAGTACATTTTTCATTTACAATTTAAAATATTATTTTATGAAAAAGGAAATATTTGTATTTAAGTAAATTCATATTAACATGATTTTAAAGTAAATATAAACCCAATAACTAACATTATGATGGAATTTGGAAGGTCATTTTCAATTTTACATCTACAACTTTTCTCAAAAAAATGCCTGGTGATCATGCCTTGAAGGTCCTTGTTTAGGATATAGGGTGACCATGATCTGTTACTGTCTCCCAGTTGTGCGCCCCAGTTGTCATCCTGTCATTTGCACTTCTGGTAAGGATTATAAGCCACGATGCTTAAGTTTAATACGTGTTCATGTTGCACATTCTCCCGTCCTAAGCAATGACATACAGCTGACTATGGATTGAGTGTTACACAGCTTTAGCAAACTGAATGTCATTCAGTTAGCGTTTAGATCAAGGTAAAAAATATTAGCGTCTTTAATGTATTCATGTTTAAGGAATAGCATGACTACATAAAATGCAGAAAAATATTTGTTTTACTCTATCATGCACAGGAAGGAGAAATGCCCAGAATATTAGATGGCTGCAAAATTTTGAGCATTTCGAAATAATATGTGTTACATTGGTCTTCTCGACTAGACACTGTATTTCCATTCACCATTAGGACTAAGAGAAATATAGGTTATCATTTACCTGAAACTTTGGTGGAAATGTGGAGATTTAAGAGAAATTTCACCCTTTTGGTGAAGTTGGTAGGTAAGGCAGGGTTCTGTTGTCTGTGAAGCTGGAAGCGCTTGTTTTCAGTTTCAGAACTGTAATTTCCTGGCTGCTACAGGGAAGAAAAAAAAAATCAAGCATATTCTGTGCTTGATTAGTTGTAGCAGAGAGAAGAAGAGATATTTGGGGTCTAATAAACCCCAGGTATCTCCATAAAGAGGACATGTCACCTGTCTAGTGCTATCACAAAGGGGCCTTGTTATCCCCCTTTGTAATAGTATTAAATTAAATTATTTTTTTTTTTAAGAAAACAAAAAAAAGCTTAAGGTAACCCCATCACCCTGCATATATCACTTTTTATGTAAACCATGATTGTACCACACATGTTGCACAAATATCATGTGATAGTAAAAAAAATGCAATTACTATATTTTTATTCTACAATGCCTCTGCTTTTAGAAAATATATAATACTCCAAGGTTTTAAGTAATTTTATAGCCAAAATGTAGATTTTAGCATGTGCAAAAAATGCTCTAGAGGGGAACTGGTTAAGGAAATGTGCAGAGGTGTTAGTGAGATGGCCAGTTTATTATTCATTTTCTATTTTTTATAATGGTTGGGTTATATCCACTGTTATAAACATGCAGATACTGAGATACCACTTTTTTTTAGTCTTTATCAGTTTAAGAAACCAGGTCACACAAGATGGTGAGTTGTAATTTAACTAAAATTAAATACCCTGATACTATGGAAATTAGAGAAACAATTGAGGGCTAGAGACTGGTCACTGTGGTTGTCCAAATAAAAGTAGACCTTTGTTATGTACAGCTTAAATCAGTCATTTGGTGCTTAAAAAAATGAACATTCAGTGGTAGTCACTTGTGTCTGTACCTCAACTGTTCTAGCTATGTTAATGTGTCTATCAACCTTTTGTGTCCATGTGAAAGACTTTTATGATTCAACCTCAAGTTCTTTAGGAGCTTTCTGCAGTTCCCATTTTGTCTGTGTCAGCAACCAGCTTGACAAATGGAATTTATTAGCGGCATAACACCTGTAACTCTGGTATAATTAATTATAAAAAGATTGAGCTTGGTTCTGCTTTTGAATTTTAAGAAATGTCTTTCTCTTTCTTCTTCTTGTCCCTTTTTAACTCATTTAATAGTACTGGTAGAATACTGAACTGCTATTTGTGTGTATATATATATCTATATATATAGATATATATATATATCTATATATAAAGATATAGATATATATATATATATATATATATATAGATATATATATTCTATCTATCTATGTATCTATCTATCTATCTATCTATCTATCTATCTATCTATCTATCTATCTATCTATCTATCTATCTATCTATCTATCTATCTATCTATCTATCCATCTATCCATCTATCTAGATATCTATCCATCTATCTAGATATATCTATATCTATATCTATATCTATATCTATATCTATATCTATATCTATATATATATATATATATATATATATACACACACACATTTTAATATAAACCATTAGAGCAGCATGGCTTGTATTGTTAGTAAGCTATTATCACCTGTAAGACCATGCATACATAGTTTGTGCTTTTGTTCCCTATAGCTCTTTAAATGTCTTGCTAGTCTCTCCAAACAGATCTGGCCTCTAATATCCTGATATGCTCTTAACCAGAAGCGCTGATGCAAGTGAATGTTACCATACAGAGGGAGCGCACAGCAGCCTAATCTGTGAATTCTGTGTCCACCGGACAAGGCGGATTACCGATCGTGGTACTGGGCAGCTGTGACCATACACAGTGATCACAGTCACAGTATTAAACAATGCTGTCATTGTTTACCACTGTGCGAGCTCTGTGAATGAGGTGAATTAGTGAATGAGGTGACGCTCTGCCAACTTACATCCAAAATGTTTTTATTTTTTTATTTTCCTTGCTCATGATTGGGTTACATAGTTACAAAGTAGGTAAGGTTGAATAAAGACAATAGTCCATCTAGTTCAACCTGTGTAGATGCACATGTGTCAGTGTCTGTAATTATTTCCAATATCCCTGTCCCTTGTGTTTTTTAAGATGAACATCCAAGAGAAAATATCTATACTCCCCGCTGCCACCACCAATTGTGGAAGAGAGTTCCACATCCGTATTGTCCTGACAGTGAAAACCCCCCTGCGCAGCTTAAGGTTAAACCGCTTCTCCTCCAATCTCATTGTGTGGCCCCATGTCCTCATACACTCCTTGAGACTGAATATTTTTTTTTCTATGCTGGGATCACCATTGAGGTACTTGTAAATCGCTATCATATCTCCTCTCAAGTGTTGTTTCTCCAGCGAGAATAAATGTATTGCTTGCAGGTGTTCCTCGTAATTGAGGTCCTTCAGTGCCCTTATTGGTTTCTTTGCCTTTTGGACTCTCTCCAGTTCTAGCACATCCCTTCTGAGGACTGGTGACCAGAACTGGAGAGAGTACTCCAGATGTGGCCTAACCAGAGATTTATAAAGTGGTAGGATTATCATTTTATCTCTGGAGTATATCCTTTTTTATGCATGGTAATATTCTGCCGCCTTTGGTAGCTGCAGCTTGACATTGCATGCTATTGCTCAATCTGTCATCTACTAGGGCCCACAGATCTTTCTCCATCCTTGATTGCCCCAGCGGTTCTACCCCTAGTGAGTAGCTTGAATTTATGTATTTTTCACCCAAGTGCATTACTTTACATGTACCCACATTAAACCTAATTTGTCATGCATTTGCCCACTCCATTATTTTGTTCAGGTCTTTCTGTAAAATTTCTATTTCCTGATGTGAAGTTATTGCCCTGCTTAATTTTGTGTCATCCGCAAAAACTGAGACGGAGCTATTTATCCCATCCTCTATATCAATTATGAATAAATTTACTAAAATTGGTCCTAAGACATAAACTTGTGGTACCCTACTTACCACTCCAGACAAGTCTGAGTACACGTTATTTATCGCCACCCTTTGGACACGCCCCTGTAACCAGTTTTTTACCCAAGAACAAACCTTATGGTCCATGCCTGCAGACCTCAGCTTGTAAATTAAGCATTTATGGGGGACTGTAGTGAATGCTTTTGCAAAATCCAGGTACACTAAATCCACAGGCCTCCCCCTGTCCAGATGACAGCTCACTTCCTCATAGATTATTAACAGATTGGTCTGGCAAAAATTACCTTTCGTAAACGCATGTTAACTACTAAGGATATTTTTTTCTTAAGTACATTTTTGGATATAGTCCCTTATCATCCGTTAGGCTGACTGGCCTGTAGTTTCCAGTGATTTGTTATTGTCCTTTTTTGAATATTGGTGCAACATTGGTTTTTCTCCAATCAGCTGGTACAATGCCTGTCAGTATGCTGTCCGCAGAGATTAGGAACAATGGTTTGGCTATAACGTGACTGAGTTCTCTGAGGACTCTAAGGTGTGAGCCATCTGGTCCTGGTGATTTATTTGTATTACGTTTTTTAAGTCTTTCCTTCACTCCAGCCTCTGTTATCCATGTGGGTATGCCCTGCGATGTGTCACTAACAGTACTGTCGCGGTCAGTATACCCCTCCTTTTCCTGCGTAAAAACCGAGGAGTATTCTCTGCAAAGTGAAACTTCACCGCATTCACTAAGCTCTGGGGCAAATTCTCTTGTGAAGTGCAACTTTACTTGCACAATAAACAGCCTTTTTACCTTTGGAAAATTAACCCAGTTGACTGCAGTCTATACTGTACATATAAATGCATCAGTGCTACAAAAAGTCAATTTCTACTCCTTTGGGCATACCAAAATGTGTTCATGCACAAAATGTGGGTGGGCAGAGTTTAAAAGAAACCTATACTAAGTGAAATACAAAGACTACTCTTATTCACCTTATGATAGTGATAGTAGTCTGGTTGTCATGATGGCTTGAGACCTTATGTAATGTCCAACCAAAGAGACTTAAAGTTTACACAGGGCTTCCTTGCTTCCGGGGACATACAGGATGGTAGGGGAGCTAAGGGTAGGTAAAGCAGTGTGTAGGGCTTATATCAACGAGAACCTACCCAATGTGCCCTGTATGGGCAAATCACAGGTTCCTTTTAAAGCCTAACTATTATTCAAAATTACAAAAAAAATGTAAGGGACATTACTTGCTATTATTGCGATGGGTCCTTTGTGATGCTGGCTACTGTTTTCCTCTTAAAATCTCAGAATGGTTGTAAGCTTCTGATATGAAATATATATATTATATATATATCCTTCTATAATGTGTACCACATATCCTTCTATAATGTGTATTTGTATCAAGAGCAATAAGGGGTGATTTACTAAAGACAAATAGACTGTGCACTTTACAAAGTCCAGTTGTACTCTGCAAGTGCAGATGCTCCAGAGCTTAGTAAATGAGGTAAATCTTCATTTTGCAAAGAATACTCAATCACATGCTAGGAAAAGAAAAAAAAATGCATTTTTGCTTGCACATGATTGGGTGATGAAAGTCATTTACTAAGCTTTGGAGCAACTGCATTTGCAGCGTGCAACTGCACTTTGCAAAGTGTACAGTGTGGTTGCCTTTAGTAAATCAACCCCACAGTGTCATTTTTGTCTGCTGCCTCATTTCTATGCAGCAGCATAAAATTACTTTTAATTACTTTAAGTTTTCCTGACACCAACAGAAAAAAGGGGACAAGGGAGGGAGCACTAACTGATTGACAGCCTCAGCTCTGTTCCTGTGAGCTGTGTGAAGGTCCCTTCCCCCAATCAGCTTTTCAGAGCTCTCCTCACTGAGCTCTGCAATGTGTAACTTCTGGTGTTCGCCCCCCTTTTTTGATAGCTGAGACATACTTTATAAATTCAGGACTTTTAACAGATGTAGAAAAGAGGGGCTGCAGATAAACAGGTACGACTTGAAGAATTTGTTTAATCTCTAGGTATCACCTGAGAACAGTCACTTCACTGGGTATATGGAAGGGTTTACAGCCACTTTAATGCTCGCCCCCCCTCCCCAAAAAAAAAAAAAATAATAAAAAGAACTGCGGGAGTTCAAAAGAGCTGAGGGAGCTGTGATGGGCAGTACCTGAATATGTCTGCCCTTTCCTCCTGGCTTCCCCATTCATAGAAGCCATACATGAAACATGATCTATGAATGAAGGATGTGCAGAAGATTGAAAGGCCCAGATCATTTTTCATTCATTGAAGCTGTAGGTTGCCTTATGTGAATGGAAGAGCTGGATGGAAAGTGCAGAAGATTAGGGCTGCAGAGGTCTGGGGGTCGGAGGATGAAGTTTAAAGACAAAAAAGCAGGAGCCAGCAGCATAGGGACCACGTCATAATAATGATAAGTAATGTGCCTTGTGTTTTTTATTTTTATTTTATTTGACTAAATTTAGGCTTTAAGATACATAAGTGGGTCTACTTAAGTGAAATACTTAAAGCTTGTGCATTTTCAGCAAAAAATGAGTACACCAAATTTATACTTCTGAGACATTAACATGATGTAACTGATTAGTGTGTCAAAATGTTTTGATAATGTGTACAAAAATGCATTTGTCATAAAATCATTTATATTCCACAGGATTACCTTCTTCAGAATAGTAATTTGATGTAAAGTTGATAAATAGCAAACAATACAGTAATTGATGACTCAATATGGGGGATAAAAACAGAGTTATAAATATCTGAAATTGAATATTTATGTATACAGAATTGCCCTCCAGCTTTTTACAAAGAAAAAAAAGCTTCAATTCTGTCAGATTGTTATGATGTTTACTTGAGATATTTTTAAGACAGCTGAAAATGATTGCTGGTTGCTCATGCTAAAGGTCAACCCCGGTCATACCTGAAACATAATTTGGTGTTGAATCATCTTGCACAATAAGACAAACGGTTAATGGCGCTCCCGTTATGTGACACTGAATACATTAATGTGCAAGAGTAGCTTTGAACTAAAGTTGCCTACAGATATCTGATGGTTGCTGGCTTTGCATGCAGACACCAATGATCAGTTATTTTTATGGAACAAACATGCACATAGCTCCCAGCTGTCCATTCTTTCAAACCAAACTCCCTGTCCTTTTTACTTACAAAATGTTCCTCCTTTTGCTCTGGTGTAGAGAGCTGTATAAGTAAATGTACTATTTAACTGCCAAAGTTGGTTATATGGCACAATCATGTTGATATATTTCATCCATCATTTACATTATTGCTTGGTTATTTTGTAAATGCCCATTTAAAGAAAAAGTAATGTAGTAAAAAGCATCAGCAGTATAAATGATCATTCTTGTGATTTAATTCTTCAAGGTCAGCTTGACTGGGTGGGTGTTGCAGGGGTATGTCCTTTGCTGAAATATTATTTTCTGAATGGTGTCCCACCTTACCATTTTAGAAGTTTGGGTGGCAGGAATGCGTATTTGTTCCTGTAGAGTAGGGAGGAGAAAATTATCAGCTTGCCTTGTAGGAAGCCAATACTAGTTGGCGAGTAAAGTCTCTCTTGGCCAATAAATTTTCCCCAAACAAGCTCGCCCTGGGGTTGCTAAGGGGGAAAATCCTAAGGAGGAATCTACCAAAGATAAAATGTTATCCTAATTTGTATAACTCATTTAAATATTAAACATCCAATTTTCCGAGCTTTAATTCCTTGCAAGTAACATATTTCTATGCAGTTAACAGTAAGTTAACTGCATTAAGGAAGTGATCGTTCACACAACAGTTGCTACCAGTGGTCAAAAAAATAGTTCTTCAGATGTTTTAATAGCAGCATGTGTCCAGACTTTATATTGAACTACTGAGCATTTTCTAGGAGAAATTAAAACTGAAAATAGATAGCATCGTTTAGTGAAATGGCTGATGACACATTCACAGCAGGAAATACCACTGATGCTTTTTAATATTGTCACAATAGCCATGTTTTGTTGCATCCCAGTTGAATTAAAATCTGGGTACAAAAAGAATTGACGAAACATCACAAACATGGCTGATGTTTGATGTCCTCTTTAGATCTCAGCGTGTACGCTGTCATGCACTCTACTTCTTTCTTCCCTTTATATTTTTATTTAAAACATGGGCTCATTATCTTTTACATTGATTGATGTCCCAACAGCAATGGATATTCTGTTTATGAAATGCTAAAGGTGAACAACTGCATCACCAGAAAATCAATTTAGCAAGTATTTAAAGCCTGTCATAAACAAGTGATTTGCCAAAGCTTATACTCTTAGCAAATCTACATTTTTGTATATTTCTGCATGAAGTGCATATAATATAATCCTTTTTTTCAGAAAAAAAAGCTGCAGAAAAGGACTACACAGTTGATATACATTTGGGATATATATATATATATATATATATATATATATATATATATATATATATATTTATTTATATATATACTGTATATATATATATATATATATATATATATATATATATATATATATATATATATATATACAGTGTTCAGCATGAATGAGTACACCCCTTTTGAAAAGTAAGAGTTTAATCAATATCTCAATGAACTCAAGAACAATTTCCCAAATTTTGACAAAACTGAGTTTTATAGAACATTTGTTTAGCTCATGTTAGCTCATTACATGTACGTAAGATTAATAATATAACTGAAGCCACATACACATGATCAGATTTTCTGGCGGGAAATGTGTGATGACAGGCTGTTGGTGAAAAATCCAACCGTTTGGACGCTCCATCAAACAATTGTCGGATTTTCCGCAGACAAATGTTGGATGGCAGGTTTTAAAATTTTCCACGGACAAATGTCTGTTGTCTGATTTTCCAAGCGTGTGTACACAAGTCCATCGGACAAAAGTCTAAAGTACAAACACGCATGCTCAGAAGCAAGGACAAGCTAGAAGCGGTCAGTCTTGTAAACTAGCGTTCGTAATGGAGAATTAACATTCGTGATGTGGCATATTATGAAATCTCAAAATTCAGCGCACATTCTCTTCTTTAATGGGATAATAATGAAGCTGCTTTGCTGGTGATACTGATTGAGTTAGTGGAAACAAATTTTCAAAGGCTTTTTTTTTCTAGTGATATCAAGAATAATATTATTATGCTTTTTTTTTTTTTTGGGCAAGTTACCACAACACCATAGTCCCTCGTCAATTTTACATTGTATTTTTTTAAATGTAACAGCCTACTCCCAAACTGTCATTTGAAGTAAAACACATAGCCAAGTATTATTCTCTGCATTTTTTATATTGTGCATTAAAAAAAGAAAACAAATAAAATTAGACATGCTATCTAGAACTTAACCAAAAAGTGCATTCTATGCATCCAAAAATATAGAAAATATAACAAATCAAATCATTATTATTCAACCAAAAAATAAAATAAAAGCCTCATTTATATGTCCTGCTTCTTAATATAGGGGGTCAATAATGCCAAGAGTTGGTGAAAGCAGGGGTCCCTCATCCGGAGATAATTCCGAAAACATCTGGATTATTCTCCTGGAGCTCCCGGAGCAAAGGCATATAACATAATTGGTCACGATTAATAAAGCAACCAATTTTTGGCCCAAGGACTCCTCCTTCTCCTGTTCCTGGACTGGACTTGGGTCAAAGCAATAACTCCAAAGCCAATAATAAATAACACATTATCTCCTCCGATTCCGCAACATGTCTAGTTAACGAACGGCCGTTCAGAAACTAACTGAAAAGCACAAAATGAAAAGCACGAATCAACACTCACCAAATTTCTACTAACACAAAATTAGCAGAAGGAGCCCAAATGGTGGCGCTAAAGAGCTGAAAAAACATGTAGTACGTCACTACGTTCGGGTTTGTTGGCCGTCAGTTCCTTGCCATTTGCATGCAAGACAAAATCCATGCACACGCCTTCGGACAAAGTCCAAGGTTTTGTCTGTGGAAAATCTGATCATGTGTACGAGGCTTTAGATTTCAAAATCTTCAGTTTTGCTCAAAGTAGTTTGAGGAAGGGGGAGAGATACAGGAAGCGCCAACCTGAGTGTAGTATATTAGCAAATTTATTAGCAAAGTAAGTAATGCACTTACAGGAAATAACATAAAAACAGGCTCATCTGTAAATGAAGGTGTCTGCAGGTGTAGATCGGCATCCCAAACAAACGTCCACGGATCTGGCAGATGACTGGGGGAGCCTCAATCTGTCCTGTGGCCACCAGGAAGTCCGTCTGGGCCACCGTGGAGCGCTGGGAGATGACGTCACCAGGAAGCAGAGAGACACAAGGGGAGAAACAACTGAATAAAAGAGGCTCGGAGCATCAGCTCCTTCTACAGGCCTCAAAGTAGTTGATGCAGAAATGAATACATCCCAGAACAAAAACTACTATGTATAGTATTTTGTATGATCTCCATGATCTGTAAGGACAGCACCAAGTCTTCTAGGCATTGAATGAATAAGCTGGTGACATATTGCAACATCTATCTTTTTTCATTCTTCAAGAATGACCTCTTTTAGATATCTATAGATAGATAGATATCTATTTATAGATAGATAGATAGATAGATAGATAGATAGATAGATAGATAGATAGATAGATAGATAGATTAGATAAAAGAATCTCTCCCTTAAAATCAATCACAGTTTGTTGTTGCTTTGCAGCCTGAAATGAAAACAGACACAGTTATCCTTTTATTTAGTTTTTACTCAGTGCAACTTATAACATCCAAGTGAAAGCTATAACACCAACATGTCAGGAAAAAAAAAATAAAAACAAAACAAAACAGAATTACTGACTTTGAAAAAGGTCCCCCCTTCCTATAAATGACTTGTAAACTCAGTAAGGTGTAGCTAACCACCTTTTCAGTGGCACACAAAGCCATTTGAATTTCAACTGTGATCAGTCAATCAAAAATGCAATAAATTGAAGCTTATTATTGGAGCCTTGAATGTGATGGTTGCATTGGTTTTCTTTTTAAAGTCTAAGCACATTGGGGGTTATTTACTAAAGGCAAATCCACTTTGCACTACAAGTGCACTTGGAAGTGCAGTCGCTGTAGATCCGAGGAGGACATGCAAGGAAAATAAAAAATAGTATTTTAGCTTGTACATGATTGGATAATAAAATCAGCAGAGCTTCCACTCATTTCAGATCTACCCCTCAGATCTACAGCGACTGCACTTCCAAGTGCACTTTCAGTGCAATTTAATTTCAAGTGCAAATTTCAAGTGCACTTTGCACTTGTAGTGCAAAGTGGATTTGCCTTTTGTAAATAACCCCATTGTCTGCAAGTACAAAAAATTCCTGATATCCAGTGTTTTTCTAACTTCCTGTGCACTGAACTGAAATCACGAACAATGTAATAAGCCTTCCCAGCTATCTTCTGTTACTTACAAAACAACTTCCTTTTATGTAATATAGATAAGGAGAGATGGGGTGTTTTGTAGTGCTAAAACACTCCCTATCCCATAGAGTAAACAAGGCTCCTCCAAAGAGTGAGTTATTACCAAAGAGTACATTCAAAAAATGAGCATTGTCACCCTAGTACTAATACTATTTTTTTTTCCTTGCACATGATTCGATATTCTTTACAAACTGATTTTGCAACCTTCACTTAGCTAATGTAAAAAATCCTTGCAAACTGAACAACCTATTTGCCTTTAGTAAATCAGCCTCTATATCGCTTCATTAGGGCAGTAATATCAAAGTGGAAATATCATCACTGACAGTAAGTAATCAGAATTCCTCTTGGAACCCATAAGCCCTCGTCAGTAGTAATAAGCTGGGAGAACACTTTTTGAGACAGATCTGAAGGGCTCTTTTGCAGTTTAGGCTGATCTCCATCACTCTGCTTAATTTAGTTGTTTAGTGTTTTTACTTACTACTACTTTTTACTACTTTTTCAATGTTTTTGTAGTGCAGAGAATTAAAATACTGTTGATGGTCACACTTTAATACAGTGTTACTTGTGTGTAGAGTTAGGGCCATGCAGCCCTCCAGTCCTACCTTAGGAACCATACATTCTATTAGGGCTGTTACTGATTAAAATTTTTGTGTTCGATTAATCGTTTTTTTTTTTTAATCAATTAATCGACTAATTTTGTTTAATTATAACGCCCATACAGATCTAACTACTTTTAGCTGATCTCCTTGCATTGCAACTCTGCATTAGTCAGTGGTAAATTTGGTATACACTATACACAATCACCCGACACTAGTTTCCACAATCCATGACTTAACTTCACAGTTCACACAAATATGTTTTAAATTCAAACTGTAGCACTGACGTGAGTATTTTTTTTTCCACAGTAGCGTGACAATCCCTCCACCTCCGTTCTAACTAATCACTCTCACCTTATGGCATGGACCCCAGTGCAAACAGGTGATCATGCAAGCGGGTATCAAAAGGGTTAACACGGACCATAAACTTCTCTCACGTCTCCTTGGATCTCAGCAAGGACGCCAGGTCATGTGAGAAAGAAAAGATATAAGTGCTCACTGCTTAAGTATAAGATTTAATTTTTGTGTTCAAACACAAACTACTCACATAAAGATGATAAAAACACAGCATGTAAAGCTGACAATCATGTTAGCTCCGTAGGGCAGCAGCGGGTGATGTCATGCATAGCTCCTCCCCCGTACGCGTTGCTTTCAATCAAAACTTCGACGTCACTGGACTCCTCCCCCTTCCCTTCGTTAGCAGACGGAGGGAAGGGGGGAGGAGTCCAGTGACGTCGATGTCCATGACGTCACCGGATCTCCGACGGAACTCCCTGAAGACCCGGAAGTCGGCGGAGAGGTGAGTACCGATCAAAAAATTTTGATCGATCAAAAAAATGAATCAATTAATCGAGGAAATAATCTTTAATTTCCACAGCCTTACATTCTATATATAAAAAAAGAGATTATGTTAAAATTAAATGTATTCTCCTATTTCTTACATCTTTTTTTGCAAGAAAATTTGTGAATGCTGAAATTGTACTAACAGGCAAAGCTGGTACTTGTGGTTAACAAAACTCCTCATTCCCAAAAGCAGAGCACAGATAAAGGAAATAATCTATAGCAACTAATTAAACCTATTGATACCAGTTCTTCAATTTTAAATAGTCAAGAAGTCCCAGAGCAAGTGTTGGACTGTCTTATTAGACAGCCCTGTATGTGCTGCACCCACTGAAGCATGGAAGATGAATGTTAATTTGTCAAATAAAGATTTTATGCAATGAAAATGATGCTATAAAATACCAGTTTAGCCAATTAGTTTGTCTTTGGAACTAGCACAGATATAGTTATGGGAAACCACATTGTTAAATTTGGCCCTGAAACACTCTAAAGGGATACATAAAGTATAGTATTATTCTAAAAAAAAAGAAAACAAGGCACAGGGTTTTTTTTTATCTTTTGTAGTCACTGGACCACAAAGACTGAAATCATCAGAAATTCAGATTTTCGCTAATATAGACAGTTTATTTGTGAAGTCTAAGATCCTGTAAAGTGCAATTAAAAAATCAACCAATCACAACTGGTTATATGAATGAAATCTGTAGTTCTGATGATTTCAGTCTTTGTGGTCTGCTAAATACAAAAAATTAGAAAAAAACTGTTCCTTATTTCCTTTTTCAAGTTAATGTTATATGCATCCCTTTAGGAGATTTGGGGCCAAATTTAACTATGTGTTTTCCCATAAAGGATATTTATGTTAGTTTTATAGGCAAAATTAATCGATTAAACTGCATTTTTTAGCATAATTTTCTTTTTCATAAAGTCCTTATTTGACAAATTATTTATTACAGGGTTCCTCCATGCTTCTTTGAGTGCAGTACATACAGGGCTGTCTATTAATATGGCCCAATACTTGCTTCTAGAAGGTCCTGACTACTGCAAACCAAAAAACTAGTTGATACTGAGAAAAAGAAAAGTGGCTGCATTCCAAAATAGGAGCCACTAGTAAAATGTATTAGGTGACTGGTTGCAAGACAGGTTATTTGAACACTGCCTTTAATACATTTCACTTGCGTTATTCAATTAAAAGGCTCAGAAGACAAAGTTCAGGTGATCTGCATTGTATGAGATCTAATAAAAGAATGGCTTATATCCTGGAGTTTTTATTTTCTTATATTGCAAAATGATCCCGGTAAAAAGAGATACAAATATTTAAAACATTTATTTTTTTACTACTAATATTATATAAATAAATATTTATGAAAATAGAGTATGGGTGAGGGTAAATAAGGATAGTGTTTTAAATATTCCAGTTTTCTACTACAGGTTGTTAAGAGACTTGGGGTATCAGTTAAACAATCTTATTTTGTTTTTGTATTATTAACTTAGATTTAATTTAGCTTAAAAATCTCATGCTACAAAATAAGGGCCATAAGCAACAATAGTTTACATTCAGCAGAAAGATTGAACTGAATGCACTTAGCTATGAGACAGGGTTGTAAATGTGTTCAAAACTGTTTGCTTCATGCACTGCCTGATGTATTGAAAGAGGCAGGCTATAAAAAATAAAAGATTAGAAATACACACGGATACTGTTCTCGCTGCAAGGCCTGGTGTAGATCTTAACAAACACAAAACACATGAAGGTTATGCTGATTGACCTATTGTGAGGAATTGAAAATGGATGGCAGGCTTTTAAACAATGACCTCAAAGGCAATTATACAGAGCCATGAAAGCAAGGTGAATAATAAGCATCAAAAGAGGACCAATTATAATTCAAACATGCTTTATTGAAGAAAATTTTTCTTTTAAAATTTAAGTTTCCAAGATTAGCATCATAATGGTATGTGGTTTCTACTTTTTTATTGTGCTTGTAAATACATTATGTAAATTGTTGAAGTAGTTACACTATCTTCCCAAAGCATAGTGTTTTCTATTAATATTTAACGTAGATGAAACATTTATTTTTCAGTACATTAGTGTAGAATAATTTTCTTCTAGGGTTGATTATCTTTTTTACATTCAGTTGAAAAGATTTTAATATTAATATCAGAATTACAAATGCTAGATAGAATAAAATATTATTTTAATGAATACCTTATCTCCTTGTGAATACTAATTCAAAGTGCACTTCATTTGTCATCTGTATGGTCCTAATATATTTGTAGACTTGGGTTTCATGCAGTTGTTCATTATGATGTAAATGAATATAGTTAGTGATAAGATATACTTCATCATCTAGTTAATGTGACTTTTTTGTACTTTACATTAGAAGATATTTTAATCATTAAGTACAATGATTGTTATCTCTGAAGGCCAAATTGGTGGTTTACTGTACAATTGTAACTTATTTTTTTATGACAGCTTCTAATTACAAATTATGGAACTTGTTACTGCATCTTTATGGTGAAACATATAGACATGTGATATAACATGTCTCTGGAGACAGCCACTAAAATAGTATATACATTAAATATATTTTTAGCCATTGTTTAATTGATGCTGCAGTGGCCATTTTAGAAAGGCCAAGACCGGCTGTTTCTGCATAGATGAGAGTGTAACTGTAGGTTTCATACATATATGTGACAATAGGTTGTTCTGAACAATATGTAATTTGGCTAGACAAATGATTACCTTAAGATCAGACTGCCAAAAGGTATTTTGTTATTATAAACTTTGTAGTAAAATTATAGTGGACCTAAAATATTTAATTACTGCACAGGTATAATATACATACAGTATATGCAACTTCTTTCAGTTTTAAATAAAACAAATATTCAGACAGAAGAGCGCTGTAAAGGCATATGTTGAAAACTTACATCTCTGGTGGGTGGCAATCTTCACTTCCCTGCAGAGCTACGAGAAGTATTTCTATTAAACAATTCTAGGTATGTTGGATAATGTGCCCCCTCTGGGTCTTGTGTTCTCAACTGCCAGTTGATATGTCACTGCTGTATCCATCTACCTGAAACTGTGGCAATTTATTGTAATTAATCGGTTTTGATAAACATAATTTTTTAATTGTGCAAATGACACTGGTTGCTCTGGTGGTACACAGCAAATCAAAGCTCAGCACTTGAGCAGCACAAATGTAAAGTAGAACTTTGCCTCCTATTAAAAAAATATGTGCTACAGCACTTAAATATAAATACATTTGCACTTCATTTTCTCTTACTCCTCCTGCAAAGTGCCACAAATACCTATTTAGCCTGCCAGTTATGTCCATATAATGCAGCTTCTTGTGAAAGTGTGGAAACAATGCTGCACTGCTTTCATAGAAGAGTTACCACCCTCATGTAGGCTGCGGCTGCTTGCACACCAATAGGATACAAAGAAAGTTTTTGTTTACTTTATGAGGCTTCTACATTGCATAGTAACTGGGTTTGGGACTTGTTTAGTTTACCATACAGAAGCCTTTAGTTGTACTTTTAAATAGACATCTCATCTGCATATGGTCATTCATCATAAACAACAATTAGAAGATGCGACTGTACGCAGGTAGGCACCTGAGGTTGTGTAAAACACATGCACGGTTGTGTGTCCTGATTGCATATAGTCTGCATTCAGAGCCCTAAAATTATGCTGAAGAGAGGATCACATTATTCCAGATGTTCCTAAATTCTTAATTCTAAAATTTACCATTTCACCTATAGTTAACAAGGATAAAAAGAAAATTGCAAAATTGTGCAAGCTTATTATTAATCACATCATTCATATGTGAACCAAGTGACATCTTCTCGGTGAAACACTTTTATGTCATCTTCCCTCCAAATTTACAAAAGAAAGAGGCCATTTTAGTCTCCTGGCATTCCTGTATTCTCTCCAAACTCCTTGAGTGACTTTTCATCAGCATCTTCATTCAACGTCTTTCCTTCATCTGTCTTCCTCGATGATCTATAAAAAGCACATCTCTGAGCATTCTTTGTTGACTGAATTCTTCAAAGAGCTTTTCATATTCTTTCGTTTTTAGTTCTGTTTTACTTCTTTTTAAAAAAGAATCACACAATTACTAATAATCCATTTAAATAAGATGTTTTCACATACTAATACTCATTTATGTAGGTAAAGTAAACTTGCCATAGATCATGGCAATTCTGACTAAGCACATGGAAAAAAAAATCAAGTCACCTTCATTTAAAAATATGTCAAAACAATCTTAACATTCAGAGCTATAGACAAATTTAGTTATATGCAAATTCTGACTAGTCCTGTGTTCTTCCACAGCGACATTAGGGGTCCTTTAAGATAATGCATAGCCTAACTGACCAACAAGGAAATGCAGAAAGTGAATGCGGTAGGGGTCAAGATCAACCTAAAGCCTAACTTCACTTTTGTTAAAAAAAACCATCCCCCTCTGGGTGATCTATGTACATTGCAAGAATTATAACAATCCGTGTTGCAGATTCCTACCTTTTGTTATTCTGAAGAAATCCCTGTGTATTCCTCTGTGCCCATGTGCATCCAGTGGGTCTAATGGGAGTGGTTTCATATTTATCAATTAGCTGTGCACTTGCAGAGCACTAATGATGAAATCTGCTGGGCCTGCATCCCTTTAGATGTGTTCCTATGGGAGTATCTCACCAAAAATAAAAAAATTTTTCCAGGGGATGCCTGAAATCTGACTTGTATCTTAGGCAGACTTCTGGCAAAATTGGTGAGCCAATTACACAAGCAGGAAATGACATATCTGGGGGGGGGGGGGGTGTCCAGTACACATTATGTGTACAGAACAACTCCAGGTAGCCATATTGCACTGCATTTTCAGAAAATTACAGCGGCTGCAATTGTAAACACTATTATTTTTTATTTATTTGCTATTTTTTTCCCCTACGAAAGTCAAGTTACCCTTTAAAAGAAAAACAAAGATTTCCATATGGTTTCAGCTGCCTAAATCTCTTGATAGACATGTTTTTTTCACTGACAATTAACTTTAAATTTCTTCTGCCTATTTTTTTTTTATAGTATTGCCCAATTTTTTACATTTATTTACAGTAATTACAGTCTCTGCCAATTTAAAGTGTATCTCTACCCAAGAACAAAATATAATATATTTCAGCTTATTAGCTGTGGTGGCTATATTAGTTTTCTTTTTTCCTTTATGTTTACTGGGTTATTTTGCCAGTAACATACATTCTGTCCTGGGGTGACAACGCTCACTCACCATTCTATATCTATGGAGGAAAACTATTGCCCCCCCAGGGCAGAAAGTGTGTTAAGACTACAGAACACTTTCTTCTCATTGTCTCCACTACATAGAGGGGTGATATTTTTTCGTTTACAGAGATAATTGAGAACAATGCTAATTGATAATGGTGAAGCACAGACAGAGAGCACAGAAATTTACAAGCTGACTAGATTTCTGGTAGGGCCAAAATATGTTTTTTTTTTTTTTTTTTGCAGCACTTATTGCACAGACATAATAAAATGCTTTTAAAGGTTATATTTAACAGACCAAAAGTGGGAAATAAGAGAAGTTTATTGCTGGGGTTTACATACACTTTAAGGCTGTCCACACATGGATCCGTCTTAGATCTATAGCTTACACACTGATTGAGTGAGAAAATACTGACAGGGCGATTAAACAGAAGATTAGTTTGATTTGATTAGTTGAGTTGTCACTTGCCTCTTGATTTCTCCATTATTATGAATGATGAATGCATAGGCCATACAACTACAGTAACCTTATCAAATAAGTTGTGTTCAGCAATGATTGGAGTCTTGTCATTCAGTCTAATATATTTGATGTGTGGTGGGTTGTGGCCCTTCAGTTAAGTGTTTTTTTTTCAACAACAACTTAGTCACTGAATAATTTTTATTTAAAGTTGAATTCTGGGTACAACATTTTTAATTTAACCACTTGCTGCCCACCACATACTGTAGCAAAATGACGTCGGCAAAGTGGTTTTGTTATCCTGACTGGACGTCATATGATGTCTTTCAGGATAACAAGCCACTGCGGGGCCCCGGGGGTGTGCATCACGGCGATTGTTGTTGCAGCGTGTCAGTCTGACACACAGCAACTCTGGTCTCTCTGACGGAGACTCTTTACCACGTGATCAGCCGTGTCCAATCATGGCTGACCACAATGTAAACAGGAAAAGCCGTTTATTGGCTTTTCTTCGCTAGCATCTGTCAGACACGAGTAGAAGAGAGCCGATCAGCTGCTCTTCTGACAGGGGGGTCTGTGCTGATTGATTATCAGTGCAGCCCCCCCAGGGATGCCCACACGGGACCACCAGGGACTCCACCAGGACCACCAGGGCTGCCCACCACTAGTCACCACCAGGTATGCCACCCATGGCCAACAGGAATGCCAATCAGTGCCCACAATGGATGCCAATCAGTGCCAAACAATAATGCCTGTCAATCAGTGATGCCCATCAGTATCAGTGCCCATCCGTGCCGCCTATCAGTGCCCATCCGTACCACCTATGAGTGCCCATCAGTGCCGCCTTTCAGTGTCCATCACTGCCACCTTCCAGTGCCCATCAGTGCCACCTATCCATCAGTGCCACCTATGTGTGCCCATCAGTGCTGCATATCAGTGCCCATCTGTGCCGCCTATCAGTGCCCCATCAGTGCCACATATTAGTGCCCATCATCAGTGCCACCTCATCAGTGCCACCTTATTGGTGCCACCTCATCAGTGCCCGTCAGTGCAGCCCCATCAGTGCCCATCAGTGAAGGAGAAAACTTACTTATTTACAAATTTTGTAACAGAAACAAAAAAAAACCTTTTTTTTTCAAAATTTTCGGTCTTTTTTTAAATTTTTTTAGCAGAAAATAAAAATCCCAGAGGTGATCAAATACCACCAAAAGAAAGCTCTATTTGTGGGAACAAAATGACCGCACAATTGTCATTCAAACTGCGACAGCGTTGAAAGCTGAAAATTGGTCTGGGCAGGAAGGTGTATAAGTGCCCGCTATTGAAGTGGTTAAATAACTTCCTCAAAAGCCACAGAGGATATAAATAAACTTTGTGTGCAACAAATACCTCTACAAAACCTAGGTAATATTTGTAAAAGTAAAAAATAGTGGTGACATCACCACTGTGCTGTACATAGTTTGTGTAGAGAGCAGAGATGTGGGAGGGGAACAGCAAGCCCACCCACTATAGGCTGCCTGCCAAAAACTACAGGAGGGGCAGAGACAACACCAGTCACCCTGCACAAGGGGGAAGAGCAGCAGTGGCCATTATTCTTTACAGGAAGCTGCTGCACAGAGACAAAATTTCACACTGGATTACTGAACAGATCTGGAAGAAAATTACAAAAAAAACACCAAGATTCAAATATGAATACACATACCTGTTGTGTTTAGACACAGTGGGGTTGATTGAAACTGAAAAGTGAAAAAGCTGGCGCAGCTCTGCATAGAAACCAATCAGCTTCCAGTTTTTTTTGTCAAAGCTTTTGTGAAATTGAACAAGCTGAAGTTAGGAGCTGATTGGCTACCATGCACAGCTGCACCAGATTTTGCACGCTTCGGTTTTAGTAAATCAACCCCAATTTGTTTATTACGGAGTTCAGCTCTAAACCCAAATTGGACCTTAAAAAGATAAAAAAAGAACTGACAGGTAGGGTTTTTATGACAGAAAAGACTCTATTAGTCAGTTTTTAATGCACACTGAGCCATGCATGTGGAGCTAAGTGTACATTTATGGCACTGCTCTGTACTATAATGAAGTGACTCCTGTGTGCATGCACAGGAGTGACATCATCACAACCCAGGCCAATCATGTGAACAAAAAGTCCAAACCTGGAAGGAAGACCTGCAGAAGATGGAAGCACCCATGACCATTAAGAGTGCTGATAATGTATCACTGTAGGGGATCATTTTACAGGTAAATCTGCCATATTGCACCAATATGCTGTTCACATTATGACTAACATCTCCTGAGGACTCTTTTAAAAAAAATTGAATTCCACTTCAAGTAGAGAATTACAGTTGGTTGTTTGTCCTAATTAGTTAAAACCTCTTGAATAAATGTCAGCAAAATACAGGATGTACTCTGGGGGATATGTGGAATGTCAAAGAACATAGGACAACAACTTTAAAGTGATTCTAAAGACTGAAAGCTTTTTTAACTTCATGTATTTTATGCATTAAGGTAAAAAACCTTCAATATGCATTCCCTCCCCTCTCCCAAAGCCCCCCTTATACTCACTGAGCACAATCTCGCTCCAGTGATGTGCATGAGAGAAGTTGCTCTCCCTGCTCTCTCCCTCCTCATTGGCACAGAGACAGCAACAAGAGCCATTGGCTCCAACCGCTGTCAATCACAGCCAGTGAGGAGGGAGGCAGGGCTCATGAGTGAGCACACACAAGTGCCCCCATAGCAAGCGGCTTTGCTGAGGGGGCCTCAGCAGGGGGAGGAGCCAGGAGCACAATATGGGAATTTTGGGCTGCTCTGTGCAAAACCCCTGCACAGAGCAGGTATTACATGTTATTTTTAATTTTTAATTACCTTAAGTATCACTTTAGGTGAATGCCCCTAGCACATTTCTTTTAGTCCTGTAAATATTCCCTTGACATTGTCTGTTGTCTGTTATCTGCTATCTTACAGTCTCATAGAATATTACTAAAGAATATGTAGGCACCAAATTAACAACATAATAAGAAGAACACTGTGCTGTCATTTTTATGTCATCTCTTTATTGTTGAGGTATGATTATACATATGTATTATTTTTAAATTATCTTGTAAAATAATGGTACTTTATCACTATCACATTCATTTTATTTTGATGGCAATTAAGTCACATAAGCCTCCACTGATTCCTCTCTGTGTCTGTGTCATCATCCTAACTGAATTACTGTCAGGGCATTGGGGGCATTTTCCTGTCATGCTGATTTGACCCATCTATCAAAAAGCTTCCTGCTAATGAGCTTGGATGTGATCTCATTATTATAATTCTGCCACCATTAAATAATAGTACACAGATGACACAATATAAAGAAATGTTAGCATTAAGCATCTCATATAGCACAGCCAGTTCCTGATTACATTTTTTGGCAGTGCTGAGCTCTTGGTCTGAGACACATATTCAAAATAAGTCCTTCAAGAAAGTCCTGCAACATAAACGTGGAATACAGAATGATTTAAATAACTTATAATGCTGTGCATAAGCAGGAAAACAAGTCAATCGGTAAATGCCCCCCCAAGAACTAATATTGCAATAATTGACAGCTAAAGAATTAATATTAATAATATTATTATACAGAATTTATATAGCACCAACAGTTTGTGCATTATTTGATATTACAGCTATGATACAATCCAGTACATGAGGATTAGGAGGGCCCAGTTTGTGAGTGGCACAGAGTACAGCTTTTAGGTGAAGGCAGGATGGGCTTACCGGAAGAGATGTATTTTCACGGAATGTTTAAAAACTGGTATTAAACTCTAAAAACAGAAAAAATGTCATATATAACAGTTTACCAATTCTTAGATGTGGTGGCTGTATTCTGGAAGTAGTAAAGCAGACATCTCTGGACAGCAGCACTGTCAGTCTATGGAGAGGGTAGTGTTATGCCGCATGCACACGAGCGGACTTTACGGCAGACTTTGTCCAGCGGAGTTTGTCCGTCGGACTTTTCAACGGACTTTACGACCGACTTTCCAAATGAACGGACTTGCCTACACATGATCAACCAAAGTCCGACGGATTTGTACGTGATGACGTACGACCGGACTAAAACAAGGAAGTTCATAGCCAGTAGCCAATAGCTGCCCTAGCGTCGGTTTTTGTCTGTTGAACTAGTATACAGACGAGCGGACTTTTCGTCCGGACTCGAGTCCGTCGGAAAAATTTGAAACATGTTTTATTTCTAGGTCCTTCAAATTTTTGGGGAAAAAAGTCAGCTGGAGCCCACACATGAATGAATTGTCCGACAGACTCCGGTCCACCGGACCAAGTATGCTGTAAAGTTCGGTCGTGTGTACGCGGCATTAGACTAACAAATTTAGACTTGACTAACAAATTGAAGCTGATCTGCAGCTAACACTTTATAAGCAGTTACAGCACACAGTTTTTCCTTTTGGGATAAAGCAGTCTTTCTCAACCTTTTCAACACAGAGGAACCCATGAAATAAATTTCCGGTCCCAGGGAAGCCCTGCTAAAAATGACTATATCTACAACTCATGATATATTAGTGTGATAATTAGTGGGAAGAATGTTCCTTACACTTGTGGACATTGGAAAGAATTACACCCTTAAAGATAGCTAAAAAGATCAATGGTGTCAGTGGGAATGTATTTGAAAGGCAGAAATTGCTCATTGCTCAAGGAACCCCAAACAACTTCTAGAGGAGCTGTAGGGTTCCATGGAACTCTGTTTGATAAACCCAGGGATAAATGTTTTGCATAAATGAATACTTTTAAAGCATTCAGTCGGATATTGGCAGAAAGAGGTGGGCGCAAGGTGACATTGTGTTGTGACCAACGGTGTGCTCTTGTATGTGCTGTCACTATGTAAATAAATAGATGCATTGAATGGCAGGACAGATAAGTGGTGGATGATGTTATTATATAAGGAACAATTTTCCCACTGAGAATTTTTTGGGGGAGGCAAATGGGCCCTCAAAACTGTAGGGAAGTTATTGTTACAGCCTACTACTGACTACCAATGCTGATAGGGGGGGTTATTGTTCCAAGCAGAAACTGACTACCAAGGCTGCAGAGGGGAGTTAATGTTGCAGCCAATCACTCACCAATACAGTAACTTTGAACAAAGTGCTTATTGCCTCAACAGTTGCTGATTGATAAGTAGTCACTAACTAATGAAGTTTTTTCTTTTTTGGGCTGAAAAACATATGTAACATATTTTTTAAATGTTCTAAAGGTGGTACCTGTCAGACTCTTGCTTGCGGCACAGTAAATAAAGCATAATGTGGGGGTGATTATTATGTACACTAACCTTGATGTAAGAAAGGGGTGGGGTGCTAAAAAATAATCTGCCCTAGGTGCTAGATATTCTAGGGATGCTACTTGTATAATTCTGTACATATCTTCACATTGCCTAGAAACTGAGAGATTAAGAAAAGCATGAGAATAATTTATTACAAGTTCAGTGAGAAATGTAATCCCACTTCCATTTGAGGAATATTTCACATGTAAATATAAGAAACAGTTAATTAAATGGTCTCATTCACGGATCCATTCAGTGATCCTTTGCATATTCTAGCTGATTCCAGTTTGACAGTAAGCAGAACACAGAAATTAATTTGGAAGCAGTAGTCAACATTCTGTATAGAACATAGCTATAAGGTGTAGCACAACTTTAAATAAAATTAGTGAATCAAAACCCACATAGCAATGAACATAATTCTCACAACTATGATCAGTTAGGAACACAGAGTGAGCTTGCACTAATTGTTTTTGTTTGTTGTTTTGTGTTTATTTTGATTCTGTATAGAACATGCCTAATAATCATCATAGTGATATATTGCATAGATTTTACCCACTTACCGTCATCCTGGCACAAATGCGGTGGGCTTTAACGCTGAATGGCTGAATATACGCAGCCCTAGGTAAACACTTTTCATATATTGAGAGTGCGCTCTCTGCATGCTGCCAGCACAGTAACAAACGGATACAGGAAAGCTCCAATGCATACTTGCTATTGAGACCTGTATGATCATGTGGCCCCTGTGACTGCCAATCACACTAGTCACATGATTCTAATGCCAGCCTCTGCCTCCCGGTATTTAGATCCACCTAAAGGGGTGGGAGGCAGCGGCGGGAAGGGGTTAAAGAGGGCGAGATGTATTAGAAGAGCAGAATAGTATCAAATATGAATAAAAAAAACAATGTCTGGATCTGTACAAACTTCTTTCCTAATCTGATGCTGATGTTGTAATGCATATGTGAGGTGGCAGGGAGGGAGGGCCTTAGCAACCACACGCAACGTATATGCATCAATGGGGGCTGAGGTTTCTGTATTGAGAGTGTGCTCACTCTCTTCTCAGCTCTCACAGACGGGCTCTTAGTCTCTGCCTATGGTCAGGGGCCAGTGGGTCGGGCTTCAGATCATGTGACCGCTGTGATTTCTGATCACATGATCAGGAAGTCTGTTCTACAAACCGACATTAGAACCTACCTCCGGGGCTGCTGGAAGGCATCGGGAATGGGTTAAAGTAAACCTTTGACAAGCCTGGGCATTTCTAACTAAGCATCTAATGAAAAAATAGGCAGGAAGAGGTTTCTTTAGTGAAAACTACATACTAAAAGCAATATGTTGATCAACATATAGACATCTGCAGTTAAAGGAAAATCCTTAAACTACCTTTGGGTAGTTTCTGTTGTCATTATGATTTAAAAAGAGTAAACACAATTGATTGATAATAAATGGCTTCAGCCAAACACTAACCATGAGTGAAAGAAAAGTTTTTGTGTTATCATTCATATTCTCTGAAACATGGCCAAGCAATTATATATTCTGCCAGGGTATGTAAACTTATGAGCACTGTATAATTCCAGCTGGCTGCATCTCTGGATTTGCTGTTTCTTTTGAGATATGGTTTTCACTGAAGATAACTTTTTCTTATGTAATTTTTCATCATATGTTAAGCTACAAATTGTCCAGGTAATTCAGAAGATTTTTAAGAGGTCTTAAATATATCAGTTGGTGCACATAGCTTGCTAGTGAGGCATATTTGGATGTAGATACCACTCTGTAACCTCCTATATCTTAAAGGTTCTGCTTAACTGCTATAAATGTTGACAACTTCAAACAGAATGTTAGCCTCAATATATTTATACAGAGAGTGGTCATGATGTATTGTCTTTAATTGTTACAAAGGCTACAATATACAGAGTAAATTTTAATGCATGTCTATTGTTCCTATATTACCTACTCATATCTAAAAGCAGATGACATCCATGTCATGCACAGGGAAAATGATGCCTTTAAAGTGGAATTCCAGCTTACGTCTAACTAGTCTTAAAACAATTTCCTCCACCTTCCCCCGCTCCTAACACTTATGCTAACTAACCTGTGTAAGAAAGATATATATACTTACCTATTTTCAGTCCACTCCATTCCAGTCACATGATCTCCTATTTGCCAGTCAGCGGTAAAAGGAGAGAGCACTCTGACAAAGATTAATAAAGCCTGGAATCGTGGCATCCCCCATAGGTTTTAATGCCTTTCCATTATTGGTGCTCCTTTCTCACCCTTGCAGCCACGCTGGCTGAGATGGGGTGCTAGATCACATGACCAGACTAGAATGCCTGACGAAGGGGTTCTTCGTGACTCCGAAACGTTGCACTGTTCTTGTGATGTGATCATGCAATAAACAATCCGTCTGGATGCTACTTCGATCCATGGTGTGCTGGCAAATATTTACTTTCAAACTGGAAAGGCCTGATAATAAGTAAATATATGCATCTTTCTTACAAAGGTTAGTTAGCATAGGTGTTAGGAGGGAGATGGTAAAGTTTCAAGGCTATTTAGATGTAAACTAGAATTACACTTTAATACTT
This sequence comes from Aquarana catesbeiana, assembly GCF_042186555.1. NCBI lineage: Eukaryota > Metazoa > Chordata > Amphibia > Anura > Ranidae > Aquarana > Aquarana catesbeiana. The sequence goes on from NC_133327.1 coordinate 225,860,166, forward strand.
TTATCTTAAAGGGTCCTTTCACTCAAAACTATAGTACTAGTTCTCGGTAGATCCTGAACAGTTGTCACGAATTGGTATGACCAGACTGTGTGGATTGCACAGAGAGAACCAAAAACGCAAGTAAGTGAATAATTAAGTTTATTTAAGGATAAGTGATAACAATATATAAACACCTCCAATATAAACAGTGAACAACCAACCAGTGACCCACAAACAACAATAACTATATATAATAGGGAAGTAGCGCAATCTTAAATGTAGCCAGACCAGGGTCATTCACAGGAGATCAGCAGATAAACAAGGGCAGTTCCAGAATCACAAACGTAAGGCCTGTGTACCTGTGTATTGTCTTGAGTATTAGTGCCAGGAAGCTAGCTGTTAGGTAATTTGGACAGGGTAAAATCCCCAAATCCTCACTAAATTTAATAGGTACGATGCCCGGCGGGTGTGGAGAGGCGACTCTTTGTACATCTTGCCGCATGTATGCGTTCCTTGATCATCAGATCGAGGGCGAATACTGCTGTGCAAAATGTAAGCACATTGTTTCCCTGGAAGCCCAGGTTCTGAATCTGGGGAAGCAACTGTCAGCACTGAGAAGTCCCTCCATACTAAAGGAGAGCCAGGAACGTACACGGCAGGTGCCGGCAGGGGCCAGCACAGAGGCGGGTGGAGACAAAGAGGTGCTGGCACTAGCAAAGAGTAGATGGGTGACAGTCAGGAGGGGTAGAGGGGGAAATGCCAGGGAGGCCGATCCAGGACTGGAGCATCCCAATAAGTACGCTACTTTGAGTGACATTGGTGAAACCAGTCAGGGACCAGCACTGCTGGAGATGAGGGACTCTCCTAGCTGCCGGGGGAAGAACTCCTCCAGTGAGAGTGGGGGGGCAGCAAAGGGAAAGGAAAGACAGATTCTGGTGGTAGGGGACTCAATTCTTAGAAGGACAGAAAGGGCAATCTGTAACCAAGACCTGAAGCGCCGAACAGTATGTTGTCTACCGGGCGCTCGGGTTCGGCACATCACGGATCTTGTGGACAGATTACTGGGAGGGGCTGGGGAAGACCCGGCTGTCATGGTGCACGTTGGCACCAATGACAAAGTCAGAGGCAGATGGAGTGTCCTAAAGAACGATTTTAGGGACTTAGGAGCTAAATTGAGGAAAAGGACCTCCAAGGTAGTATTCTCAGGAATACTACCGGTACATCGAGCCACACCAGAAAGGAAGAGGGAGATTAGGGAAGTAAACAAGTGGCTGAAGAGCTGGTGTAGTAAGGAGGGGTTTGGGTTCCTGGAGGACTGGGCCGACTTCTCAGTTGGTAACCGGTACTATAGAAGGGACGGACTGCACCTAAATGAGGAGGGTGCAGATCTGCTGGGAAGGAAGATGGCCAAAAAGTTAGAGGGGTTTTTAAACTAGGCGATGGGGGGGAGGGTCCAGAGGCAGAGATAGCCAGCGCGGAAGATATTCCAGAGGGTAGTATTGGGGGCATTAGTGGTAGGTTAACCAAAGCACAAAAACACAAGGTGAGTATAGTAGCAAGTCCTAGTTGCAATCCCGAAACACCCAATACGAGGACAATATGCGACCGGTCTAAACTATGTGGCATGTTCACCAATGCCAGGAGCATGGCGGACAAGATGGGTGAACTAGAGATACTGTTGTACGAGGAGGATTTGGATTTTGTGGGAATTTCAGAGACCTGGTTCAACAGCACTCATGATTGGCTGGCAAACATTCAAGGGTATACCCTATACCGCAAGGATAGAGAGGGTAAAAAAGGGGGAGGGGTATGCCTATATATCAAGAATAATGTACAAGTGAATGTGAGAGATGACATCACTGAGGGAGCTAGAGAGGAGGTGGAATCCTTATGGGTAGAGCTCCAAAGGGATAAAGCTAAGGGGAAAATAATACTGGGAGTATGCTATAGGCCCCCAAACCTGAGGGAGGAAGTGGAGACGGATCTCCTATCACAAATTGGATTAGCAGCAAGAATGGGAAGTGTTATCATAATGGGGGATTTTAATTATCCAGACATAGACTGGGCGGAGGGAACCGCACATTCATTTAAGGCTCGCCAGTTCCTTAATGTCTTGCAGGACAATTTTATGGGTCAGATGGTAGACGCACCAACTAGAAATAAAACATTACTGGATCTACTGATTACCAACAATACAGACCTGATCACGGATGTGGAAATGCGGGGCAATTTAGGTAACAGTGATCACAGGTCAATTAGTTTCAGTATAAATCACACAAATAGGAAACATAAAGGGAATACAAAGACACTGAATTTCAAAAGAGCCAACTTCCCTAAACTACAAACCTTGCTAAAAGGCATAAACTGGGATAAAATATTAGAAACAAAGAATACGGAGGAGAGATGGGTTTGCTTTAAGAGCATATTAAATAAGGGCATTAGCCAATGTATCCCATTGGGTAATAAATTTAAAAGAGCGAACAAAAGTCCTGGATGGCTTAACTCCAATGTAAAAATGCATATAAAAGCAAAGGAGAAGGCCTTCAAAAAATACAAGGTTGAGGGATCATCCTCAGCATTCAGACTTTATAAAGAATGCAACAGGATATGTAAAGGTGCAATTAGGACAGCTAAGATAGAACATGAAAGACACATAGCGGAGGAGAGCAAAAAAAATCCCAAGAAATTCTTTAAGTATGTAAACAGTAAAAAAGGGAGGACAGACCATATTGGCCCCATAAAGAATGAGGAAGGACATCTGGTTACAAAGGATGGGGAGATGGCGAAGGTATTGAATTTATTCTTCTCCTCAGTCTTCACGAGTGAATCGGGGGGCTTCAGTAACCAAAACTGCAGTGTTTATCCTCATGACACAACACAGGAAGCACCTCCATGGTTAACAGAGGAAGGAATTAAAATTAGACTTGAGAAACTTAACATTAATAAATCACCGGGACCAGATGGCTTGCATCCGAGGGTACTTAGGGAACTCAGTCAAGTGATTGCCAGACCGTTGTTCCTAATTTTTACAGATAGTCTACTGACTGGAATGGTACCAGCTGATTGGAGAAAAGCCAATGTAGCACCTATATTTAAAAAGGGCCCAAAATACATCCCTGGGAATTACAGACCAGTTAGCCTAACATCGATAGTATGTAAACTCTTGGAGGGGATGATAAGGGACTATATACAGGATTTTAGTAATACGAACAATATCATTAGCAGTAATCAGCATGGATTCATGAAGAATCGTTCTTGCCAAACCAATCTATTAACCTTCTATGAGGAGGTGAGTTGCCATCTAGATAAAGGAAGGCCTGTAGACGTGGTGTATCTGGATTTTGCAAAAGCATTTGACACAGTTCCCCATAAACGTTTACTGTACAAAATAAGGTCTGTTGGCATGGACCATAGGGTGAGTACATGGATTGAAAACTGGCTACAAGGGCGAGTTCAGAGGGTGGTGATAAATGGGGAGTACTCAGAATGGTCAGGGGTGGGTAGTGGGGTGCCCCAGGGTTCTGTGCTGGGACCAATCCTATTTAATTTGTTCATAAACGATCTGGAGGATGGGATAAACAGTTCAATCTCTGTATTTGCAGACGATACTAAGCTAAGCAGGGCAATAACTTCTCCGCAGGACGTGGAAACCTTGCAAAAAGACCTGAACAAATTAATGGGGTGGGCGACTACATGGCAAATGAGGTTCAATGTAGAAAAATGTAAAATAATGCATTTGGGTGGCAAAAATATGAATGCAATCTATACACTGGGGGGAGAACCTCTGGGGGAATCTAGGATGGAAAAGGACCTGGGGGTCCTAGTGGATGATAGGCTCAGCAATGGCAGGCAATGCCAAGCTGCTGCTAACAAAGCAAACAGAATATTGGCATGCATTAAAAGGGGGATCAACTCCAGAGATAAAACGATAATTCTCCCGCTCTACAAGACTCTGGTCCGGCCGCACCTAGAGTATGCGGTCCAGTTCTGGGCACCAGTCCTCAGGAAGGATGTACTGGAAATGGAGCGAGTACAAAGAAGGGCAACAAAGCTAATAAAGGGTCTGGAGGATCTTAGTTATGAGGAAAGGTTGCGAGCACTGAACTTATTCTCTCTGGAGAAGAGACGCTTGAGAGGGGATATGATTTCAATTTACAAATACCGGACTGGAGACCCCTCAATAGGGATAAAACTTTTTCGCAGAAGAGAGTTTACCAAGACTCGTGGCCACTCATTAAAATTAGAAGAAAAGAGGTTTAATCTTAAACTACGTAGAGGGTTCTTTACTGTAAGAGCGGCAAGGATGTGGAATTCCCTTCCACAGGCGGTGGTCTCAGCGGGGAGCATTGATAGCTTCAAGAAACTATTAGATGAGCACCTGAATGACCACAACATACAGGGATATACAATGCAATACTGACACATAATCACACACATAGGTTGGACTTGATGGACTTGTGTCTTTTTTCAACCTCACCTACTATGTAACTATGTAACTATGTAAGGCAGGTCGGGGTCATACACAGGGAATCAGCAGATGAGGGAAGGTGCAAAGGGATCAGGCTACAGGGCAGGGATGCAAGGTAACAGGAGGGACAGGATCAGGATCAGATGCACAGGGTAACAGAATCAGCTACACAGGTTACAGGTTGCAGAATCAGGTTCACAGGTCACAGGTACGGATCAGGGCACAAGGAAGATACCAGGGCGATGAGAGCAATCATCAGCCGGGTATTTATATGAATGCCTGTAATTAGCCTCAAGTGACACCTGAACTGATCCACAGTGCCGGGAAACACCCGCTGGTGGACACCGTTATTACAGCCAAAGGATCCAACAGTGCCACCCACAGGTGAATCCCTCCACTACAGATCCAGAGTATTGGAAGGCACCCACTGGTGGACACTGGTACTGTGATCCATGAGACTGACAGTGCCACCAACGGGCAAATCCTTTCCTGACAACAGTTAAGCTACATGACAGTTTCTGCCTCAATACCTGCTTGTGCAGGCACTAGCCTAGACAAATTTCACTTTTACCGTGTAAAATCTCACAGTTTTCTTAATATATTTGTGTATAAATTAAATACACATAGCCTAGTATGGGTTAAGCTAACAGAGCATGCAGCAAATAGCATGCAGTCACCGCTAGGGGTATCTCCTGACTTCCCTGGATGGTCAATATGGTATCTCTGGATGGTATATTGAGCAATATTCCTTCTCAGGGTGCAGCGATATGTAGTCCAATCACATAAGTGCAGGGAGGTACCTCAGTATGAGAGAGAGAACAAGGAGGGAAAAAAGCCTCCAATAGTGCAGTATGTCAGGTCTAAAATCGTGTTTATTAAAACATAGTGGCATAGACTCTTACACAAAAAAGATTAAAATATCACAGGGAACAAATTAGGCATTGTTCCTTGCCTTCTCACGTCACTTCCGGTCACGGCTCTTCCCAGCCAATCCCTACGCGTTACGTTGCTTCTCACAACTTCATCTGGGGACAGTCCCCAAATGAAGTTGTGAGAAGCAACTGTAACCCCTAGTGGTGACTGCGTGCTATTTTTAACATTGAGGTAAGAGTCCTGGGAGACCAGACTGTTAAGGGAGCCACAACAGGATTATTGGGAATAACTACCTTCACCTTTTCCAACAACCATAGAACCTCATCACTCCCCATCCACTGCAGCAATCACTGGACTTTTGTTGTCACTATTTTTGTTTGAAATTTAAAGTAAATTTTTATTTATTTTAGTTTAACCCACATTAGGTTATGTATATTTAATTATAGCTTAACCCATACTAGGCTATGTGTATTTAATTTATACACAAATATATTAAGAACACTGTGAGATTTTACATGGTAAAAGTGAAATTTATCATCCACACATAACAGTTTATATTTTATTTTTATTTTTATGTTTAATTTTTTGCTATCACAGATAGATATCCAACACATCACTTAGTATACTTCCACCTTGGATTTTTATAAACACTCTCCTTATGTTATGTGTTACACTTATAGATTTTGCTGCACGTTCGTTTATACCACACACTTATTTTACTCACTATTCCAAAGTAGCGTGAGAGCTCCTTAACACTAGCCTAGACATCTTTGGCATCTGCACACTAAACCTGCTACAAACCAGGTCATTTCTGACTGAAAAATATGAAGAAAAAATCTGTAAGCAATAGGTCCTTTACTGAAGACCACATGTCAGAATGTTTTTGTGACATCAAGTGGCAGTCTACAAGATTATGGACTACTTTGACAACCAATCCTGTAAATATTATTATATCTGTTGATCTGTTTGCCGGTGTTTTATAGGCATTTGAGATTTACAGTAGACTAAATGATTTATAAATTTATTATTAAAAATCCAAGGCTTTGACTATTAGCACATGACTCAATTTTCAGTGAATCCCTAAAGGCTTTAGTTCTCTGTCTAGGATTCTAGGACCTCTTCAGCCTCTTTATGTATTCCTTTCTTATCCAAAGAAAGATATCATCATATGTTACCATAAATCCTGCAAACGCACCTTAATCACTTTAGCTCTCGCACAATTTTACATGTTTGCTATGGACCTGTTTATTTCACAAAAACCTTGTCATTACTTAAAGTGATTGTAAAGGTTTATTTAAATAACAAACATGTCATACATACCTGTTCTTTACAAGGGTTTTACAAAGAATGGCCCTGAATCCTCCTTCTGTAGGGTCCCCCGGCGGCGCTCTTGTCCCCTGCTCTTCATTGGGTGCCCTGTGGAGAGCCGCTTTCCATGGGGCATCCGTGCGGGCGCGCTTGCATGTCCTGCTGCTTCGTCCATTGACATAGACAGCGGGACTCGGCCCCGCCTCCGGCTCCTGTGTCACTGGGTTTGATTGACAGCAGCGGGAGCCAATGGCTCCTGCTGCTATCAATCTATCCAATGAGGACCCCAGACACTGGCTGGAGCTGCTGGGCTCATGCTCATTGCTGGAACAATCAGGTTCAGTTAACAAAAAAGGGGGGCTCTGGGGGGCAGCTGCAGTACCGAAGGTTTTTCACCTTAATAGAATGCATTAAGGTGAAAAACCTTAAGACTTTACAACTCCTTTAAGATGACAAAGTCATATATATACAGTATCTCACAAAAGTGAGTACACCCCCCACATTTTTGTAAATTATATATTATATCTTTTCATGTGACAACACTGAAGAAACGGCACTTTGCTACAATGTAAAGTAGTGAGTGTACAGCTTGTATAAAAGTGTAAATTTGCTGTCCCCTCAAAATAACTCAGCACACAGCCATTAATGTCTAAACTGCTGGAAACAAAAGTGAGTACACCCCTAATTGAAAATGTCCAAATTGGGCCAAAGTGTCAATATTTTGTGTGGCAACTAAGGATGAGCTCCGGCGTGTTTGCACAGCCCACGTGCAGAGCCAGGAAGTGGGCACTGCGCTGTGCTAATCACAGGTAGTGAGACATTGTTCTGATGCACGGCTGCAGATTGGGGAAATGTCTCACTGCCTGTGATTAGCGCAGCGCAGTGTCGACTCCCTAGCGGGCTCTGCACGTGGGCTGTGCGAACACGCCAGAGATCAGCCTCAGTGGCCACTGATATTTTCCGGTTCTGCCTTAACCCGCTTGGGCATGGCATTCACCAGAACTTCACAGGTTGCCACTGGTGTCCTCTTCCACTCCTCCATGATGACAACATGGAGTTGGTGGATGTTAGAGACCTTGGCTCCTCCACCATCCATTTTAGGATGCCCCACAGATGCTCAAAAGGGTTTAGGTCTGAAAACATGCTTGGCCAGTCCATCACATTTACCCCCAGGTTCTTTAGCAAGGCAGTGGTCGTCTTGGAGGTGTGTTTGGGGTCGTTATCATGTTGGAATACTGCCCTGCGGCCCAGTCTCCAAAGGTAGAGGATCATGCTCTCCTTCAGTATGTCACAGTACATGTTGGCATTCATGGTTCCCTCAATGAACTGTAGCTCCCCAGTGCTGGCAGTACTCATGCAGCCCCAGACCATGAAACTCCCACCACCATTCTTGACTGTAAGCAAGACACACCTGTCTTTGTACTCCTCACCAGGTTGCTGCCACACAAGATACACACCATCTGAACCAAATAAGTTTATCTTGGTCTCATCAGAACACAGGGCATGGTTCCAGTAATCCATGCCCTTAGTCTGCTTGTCTTCAGCAAACTGTTTGTGGGCTTGCTTATGCATCATCTTTAGATGAGGCTTCCTTTTGGGACGACAGCCATGCAGACCAATTTGATGCAGTGTGCGTCATATGGTCTGAGCACTGACAGGCTAACCCCTCACCCCTTCAACCTCTGCAGAAATGCTGGCAGCAGTCATACGTCTATTTGCCAAAGACAACCTCTGGATATGACGCTGAGCACGTGCACTCAACTTCTTTGGTCAACCATGGTGAGGCCTGTTCTGAGTGGAACCTCTTTGTCATGAGGTGCCATGTTGAACTTCCAGTGACCAGTATGAGAGAGTGAGAGCGATAACACCAAATTTAACATACCTGCTCCCCATTCACACCTGAGACCTTGTAACACTAACGAGTTACATGACTGGGGGGGGAATGGCTAATTGAGCCCAATCTGGACATTTTCACTTAGGGGTGTACTGACTTTTGTTGCCAGTGGTTTAGACATTAATGGCTGTGTGTTAAGTTATTTTGAGGGGACAGCAAATTTACACTGTTATACAAGCTGTACACTCATACTTTACATTGTAGCAAAGTGTAATTTCTTCAGTGTTGTCACATGAAAAGATATAATTAAAATAGTTACAAAAATGTGAGGAGTGTACTCACTTTTGTGAGATACTGTGTATATATATATATATATATATATATATATATATATGTAACAAACAACATTTTTTTTTGGTAATATTGTCTTGCAAAAAAATATTTTTTGTTTTATGCAATCCATTGAAGGAAAATGTAAAAAAATGAAAAAAGTTAAAAAAATTACGTTACTATAATTAATTTTTTTTTAAATTAATTTTGTGGGGTTTTTTGAAGGAACTGACCAAATAAATACTCATGGGTAGTAAAATAGATATAAAGTAAAAATCAACAGGAAAATAATAACTAAGGGGAGAAGAGGAATAACTAAGAGGAGAAGAGGAGAAGAGGAAGATATAGTTAAATGAGGTTGATCAGGGTAAATAAGGGTAAAGCAAAAAAAAAAGCTTTTTTTTTTTACTTGCTGGGTTGCTTCAAAGTACTATCTATACCCACAAGTTTTGCATGTTTGTTTTGAATGTCAGATTTTACTATTACCCAGGGCTCTGTTAACAAGATTTATTTTCTGGGAACAATTTTTGACTAGACTGGAAGTAAGGGAACAACTGCAGAAGGGAAACAGGCAACAATAATAAACTGACAGAGGTTCTAGTGTTTCCTTTTAAGGCCTCTTGCGCATGTTACTTCTGTCTGAGCATCTATTTTTTCAGCTGTTTTTTTTGTATGTATTTTCACGCATATGAGTTTGCGCAATTTCGCGCATTTTTGTGTGCATGCACGCAAACACAATATGCTAATGAACATTTGCACACAAATGTGCACGATTGCGTGCATGAGGCATGAGGCATAAATTACTGACCAAAAATTCATATTTTTCTATTTTTTTTCTTTTTACTGAAGAATACATGGTGCTTGTTTACGCGCCTGTGTGCATGGGCACATTACACATTAATGGACTGTATTTTAGCTCAGTAAAAAAAATAAGCTGTACTGAGCTTTTTCAAGATGCAGTGTGCAAGGGGCCTTAACTTTAAAAAAGCATGTTTACTTCTGTCTGTGCAGCTGTTAGGGAGATTTCCCTGTACTGTACTTCCAATTCCAGGGACAACCTTTTTTTGACAGATAGAACGAATATCTCAAATGGAGCCTACAACTGCAGTAAGACCTGACAGGAGTTCTAATCCTTCTCCAATCTATCCAAAACCGAAAATAAAAAAAAAAATTAGGTATAGTTGCACTCTAACTGACATCATATGCAGATTGAAGATCATCCTTTTGATTTTCAAAATCATGAAACAAAGCAAACATAAAAGTATCAGTGTAACGTTGTACCTCTCTGTCTTACACATGAACAGTGTTTTTAAAAGCAGTGTCAGAAGGGCTGTTTTTTTTTTTGCAGCAGGGCATACTACACATGTGTCGTGTGTATTTAAAATGCCTGTTGAGCCTGTTGGTGAATTGCACCTAATGCAGCTTTATGTGATGGTGTGGCAACAATGCTGCACTGCACCTGGATTTAGAGCAGAGTTGTCACTCCCATGTAGACAGTGCCTGTCAGATTAAACATTTGTGCAGGGATTGTGGCTATTTGCATTGTCACTACTGATTCACAAGCCTGCTGCATGTCTACCAACACCTGATCACACCTAGCCCTGCCCACTGCTTTTTATATTAACACAAATAAAGGAGAATTTGACTCAGTCAGGGGAGATAGAGGAATTATGTTTACTTTATGAGGCTTGTGTATCATATAATAAATGAATGTAGTACAAAATTTCTTGCCTGGAGGTCCTTCCGATAACAGTACCTCCTGCAGGATGACTACACTAAGCCACTGCTTTTCAATTATTAGCACCATTGTCTGCCTGCTTTGTGCTCCTTCAGTCTGCAGAAGAGTTTACATACACTTTTATGTTTTAGCTGTCAGTGATCAGTCAAACAAATTCTGAAGGTGGGATGGTTAACTCAAAACAATCGCTTCACAATATTTTTATGTGTTGAATTTTGGGTTAGTAGATGAAGTGAAGCTTTGCTGGCCTCCATCATCCAATCATGTGCAAGAAAAAATATTTTTTTTTCTTGCTTGTGATTGGATATCCTTTGCTCAGTGAAAATGCTCTTGCAAAGTGAAAATTGCCTTTGCAAATAGAACATGGTCCACTCCTTTAGTATATCAACCTCAATCTCTCCATTGTATTTCTTTTGGCTGAAAACTATATTTATGATTTTTCCGTTCTGTAATTATTGTTTGCAGTACACTTTCCATTTATTTCTTGGCTCAAAAAATGAATCATTAAATAGTATATAATTAAAAAAATCTAGAGTAGCATGCTAAACTTAAATAATAATAATCATAATACGTTGGTCAAAACAGCTCATCAGTTTTTAGTTAAGAATCAGCAAGCTGGCAATTACTGCAACACGATAAAACTGTACATTAGTATGCAGACACAATGCCCCCTAATTTATGCAAAAAATATTCACTGCACACTTGTGACTTTTCAGTTTTAAAAATCACCTTAACTGTAAAATAACACAACTGCTGTCTTAGTCTTGATTTGCAATGAACCCATAGCAAATTGTACCCTTGTGTCTAAATATTAGTGCAGCCTACTGGGCACAACAGCTCTATGTTCCGATTTTAAGTATTCAGTCGGCTCAGAATGTTCAGAAGTAAAAGTTAAAATCAAATCTAAGCTGTGATGTACTGCTTGGTTACAAATGAGTAATTCATAACTTTATGCCGGTAGCTGAAGCCAATACTGTGTGATAACTTTGAAAGTGCTGTATATTTTTTGGAGAGTGGTAACAGAATTTTCATACTTCATCATGGAGCTAGATAGTAAAATGCAACAGATCTTCTGTCCTACAGCACTGTTTTGATTAACAGATAAATCATGTCATGAGCAGGGATTCTCTTGATGATATCCTTGTACTTTGAAACTGATCCCAGTCCTTGGATGTGTTACAGATTCATTGCTATCCGGAGAATTGAAACCTACACACCATCCAATACAAAATGACTGAATTTAAAGCATGGGGCTCTCAGAATATGATTTAAACCAGCAAATAAAAGCCCTGTTCTTTAATGTAACACTGCTCCATCTCAACTGTATAGATGATATTTTTTAACATTTAAAACTTGTATATATAGAGCTAGTGTAAAGGCAAAAAAGTCAGTTTTAATACAGTCAGGATAAATATTCTGTCAGATAAGAAACATCTGAAATAAAGAAAACATCAAAGTATAATTTTAGGTAAAATGTCTAACAAACATGAAAGTAAGTAAGACAAGCCATAATTTATATTAAGTGCACTAAAGAACCCTAATGTACTGTAAATAGTTTTAAAGTGGACCCATGAGCTCACCTGTGCCTGAAGATGGTGTAGAGAAAGGAGTGATTTTTTTTTATGACAATGATCTATGATCTCGTTAAAGCTTTTTGTCACATTGTCACAATATTGAAATAATATTGTGACGGTTAAAAAAAGTAAATATTTTTTGCAAAAGAGTGGTTCTAACAGAAAGATGTTGCTTTATATGCAAAGCCTGTGTGCTTACAGGCTTCAGTGATGCAAATCCAGCCCTGCTTTTTAGGTATTTCAACACATCCCCCAAATTCTGCCACTCAACATTTCTGTAATTGCACATGACTTCTCATGCACCTCTGCCTTTTTGTTTGCCAAAATGTATATCCATCACAATTGATGACCAGTAGGCTTGGTAGAGTGTAATGAGTCACGGAACAACTACAGAGTCATGCTCAGTATTTGCGTAATAGGATTTGGGGATGCCCTGGTGTTCTGCAAATAAACCTTGAGGTGCCTGTTTTTTATTAAGATTTCAATAACTTTTTTTAAGTTTTACAAAAGAGACAATTTTAGGAAAAAATGGTAGATTCAAACAGATGTTCCATCTAAAGCAGGGGTACATCAAGTTAACAGTTCCAAACCTGACATAAACAGTCATTGTTTTATGCTGAAATGGCTATACAATATCCACTTGCTGAGCGCCCTATCGCATATTTACTGCTACAGGGTGGCCGTGCTGTGCATGATCACGTATATATATATATATACATATATGTGATTCTGAATTTCCAGATCTTGGGCGCAAGCCCCGCTATAAGTAGCTGATCGCCACCATTACTTGTAAATGAAAAAAAAAAAATCCCATTTTTTTGGTTTGTAGATGCTATAACTTTTGTGCAAACCAATCAATATACTCTTATTTGGATTTTTTATCAAAAATATGTAGCAGAATACACATTGGCCTAAATTGATAGATTTTTTTTATTTTTTATTGGATATATATTTTAGAGCATAAAGTGATTGATATATATATAAATTTGGGTACAGTGTCGCACAACCGCGTAATTGTCAACGCAGCACTGTATCACAAAAAATGGCCTGGTCAGGAAGGGGGGTAAACCTTCCCTGAGGTGAAGTGATTAAATGCTAGTCCCATGTGGAAGCTGTAGACAGAGGAGTTGGGAGGGGAGGGTATAAGAGAGGGGAAGTAGAAGGGTAGAAGGAGGAGGAGAGGGAGGGAGGTAGAAAAACACCAGCTAAACACTGTTGGTAACAGAATGTGAGTGATAACCATTTCACACTTGAACTTTAGACTTGAACTTTACATTTCAGGTGCCTCGGCCATTGCGACCACTTGTATACAAACTTTTCTAGCTGCATATTCTTTCTAGCGACCATTTTTTCCATTTCACATTGGAGGTTAAAATCAGCAATAGTATCTGAAATGGAGGGGTTTCGGAGGTTTTCCATAACCTAGTGATGTTTATCTTAGCAGCAAACAGTAAATGTATAATAGCAAATGGGGATTGGGGGGGTATTTTTTCTATACCTACATGAAGTAGGGTCAGGGTGGTAGTTGGGGTCGAGGGTATTTCAGAACTAGAGGCGATCAGGACAAATTATTGCTTCCAAAAGAAGCTTAAGGACTTAGAAAACCACAAGGTATGAGCAGTAGAGCCTATGCTACTCTAATTTCTCCAGCATTTAGGTGAGTGGCCAGGGTACATTTTCAAGAGTCGATAAGTTGTTAAATACCATCTATTAGAGTTTTTATTTTGTTAGATTCCCAGTGATTGCTGCAATAGAATGCCTCAAAGGTTACTCTAAATGCTCCTTGCCACATAGCTAGAGGGATAGGGGTACCCAACTCATCCATCCATTTGTTTAGAGTTTTTATTTGGGAGCAGGGTCAGTCATCCCTGAGTATAGAGTACAGTAAAGATATACCTTTCCTAGGTCAGGAAGCACAGGTGAAATACTGAAAGACGGGTTCAGGAAAAGCTACTGGGAATGGTAATTTAGAAGAACCAAGAAAATGGACAATTCTTGCGTGCATATATGCCTCAGAGTTTGGGAGGTTAAATTTGCTTTGGAGCATTTTAAATGTTTTCATAGAGTCCTTAGTTATGATGCAAAGTCCAGAAGCAAGGGTGGGTTTGTTGAGAATGACACTCTCCTCGGGTTGGAAGCAGCAGGTGCAGGCTAAGCACATAGCAATGAAGGAGGATCTAGACAGCCGCACTTCAATATAAACGCCTTTATGGTGCACTCTCAATAGTGCTTAGTCATAGCTACACTTAGCTATGACTAAGCACTATTGAGAATGTGAAACGCATCAGTTAACTCATCCTGTACCCTACTGTTGTTTAAACTTTTGTTTATATTGGAGTGCGGCTGTCCAGATCCTCCGTCCTCATTCCTTAGTTATGATGTCACCTACATTTGAAATACCAGCAGAGTGCCAGCGGGATATGTTTAGGTCAGGGAGACAGGTGGGTATGTCCTAAGGGGTATCGGTAGCATTTGAGTAGGTGAGCCAGGAGGGTATGTGACCAGAAGCTTTTTCCAGGCTAAGAGGGATGTTATGGTTGAGGGGTAGGCATTCCATGGGGGTGCAGAACAGTCTTCTGTGGTTAGAAGAAGGTAGTCTGTTAGGGTATTGAGCTGTGGGGATGAGATTTCCATAAGAAGAAATGGAGGAGACACAGAGAGAAAGAAAGGAATTGCTGCTCACCCCTTAAAACATTGAAACAGAGAGGAGAGAAGGTTTTCCCCGCAGCAGGGTTTTTAGGCAGCACAGTAATGGATGTAGTCAATATTGTATGTAAAAATATAACAATTTTATTGAAAGCTGTACCATAAAAGTTAAAAACGATGAGCTCCAGTGGGGAGTGTTAAAAAGCTAAGTGGCTGAACATACATTGGCAGACATATATTCATAACAATATTTCTATCATGAACATAAGACCTGACGCGTTTCAACCCCTATAGTTGGGGTCTTCTTCAGAGGCTCGGTCTGCTAAAGAGAACATATGAATAGCATTGGTATATACATACATAACTCTCCATTGTATAACAGTAACTGCATTCATCATGTAATGCACCAATACAGTATAGTTACCAAGTAATGTATGTCCAACAGGAAAAATAAACTTCCCACATGGAGATCCCTTAAAAAGATATGTTGTCCTTCCTTCTTTCCCCGAGGGAGAGTCTCAGGTGCCTCCACCGCCACCTCAACCTAGACCGGGGTAGTGGGAGGCAAAGTGACTTGCGAGAGGCCACACACTTGGGCACTGCCCGCCGCCGCAGAACAGCCGGCCGAAAGGCGTAACAACCACCTATGATGAGAGATTTAATGAGACAGACTAAATAGACACCCAAGGAATAATAATCAGATTTTTGTGGGCAAAGACAGCCACCGAGGGACCGGAATCACCCATATGTATGTGTATATATCTATATATCCATAGTACATATGATGCAAGCCAAACCAAAGGGAATTTCCAACCATGTTTATATGGTATATTTTTGGAGGCTAATAAAATAAATAGTATATAACTATAGAGATATTGGCAAAATACAATTTTCATGTGCAAGTGAGAAGTGAAAAGGATATGTGAGGAAGTGAGGAGTGTAATAACTGGAAAAAAGGGTGGAAGCATGGGATCATCATGCAAAGAGAAGTGTGTAGAGGTGAGGGGGGGGTGTTTTATGTGTGTGCCGTGAGGTGTGAGCAAGGAGGAGATAGGGATAGGGGGGGGGGAGGGGGGGGAAAGGGGAAGAAACAAAATGTGATGAGGTAAGAACAAAATTATTACCTCAATAAGTGCTAACCATTATATGTAGCTGCATCAAAAATGCCCCATGAAGGCTAGACTGTCACCTGTTAGCCAACCCGGGATTGGTCACAGGTCATGTGGGACCCAGCAGGTTAGTATCCCACCCTGAGTCCACTAGTCTAGAAGCAAGAACAAAAAGGGAAATTATATATTTTTGTATCAATAGGAAAGCGCTAGCACACTATCGTCATTAAATAAATAAGAAGATAATGAAATAAATAGCAGATAGCAGGGTCAGAAGGCCCTGATTACATGGGGTAAAAGGATGCAGAGACATAAGGCTGGAAGAGTGTACTTACTTAGTGGTAGTCACAGGTAGTGGCAGGGAGTGATGACAGGCAATGGAGAGTGTGTATAATCCTCCAAGTAGGAAAGGATTGTGAGTATATGGCCAATACCATTTATATATCCTTGATTGATTAGGGGTGTGCTTACCCTGTCCCACCCCATCTCAGGTGTGCACAATCGGTCAGCAGCTGCACGGAGGGCAGTATGGCCGCCATTCAGGCAGCCGTGTGTGGCCTCCCCGGCGTCCAGGAAGAGCGTCAGCCCCGAAGTCTCGTCATTCTCGCCGAAACCTCGCGATACCCATGACGTCACGTCGCACGCGCGGGGCCCCGCGCATGCGCAGTGGCGAAGGGTGTCTGAGAATGTTCAGGGACGCCGCCGGCAAGGAGGGATCCCCAATGCGGCGCTCGGTGGCCATCCGAGCGCCAAGTGGGGAATAAAAGGGGGGGGGAAGGAGCCGCCTAAACCTGTCGGCCCGTTCCCCCCCCCTTGCCGGGAAGGCACATCACCAACCACCCCCGCCCCAGGAGCGATGGCAGGGAGAGCACCAGCGCCCCCCCCAGGTTGGAAGGAAAAAGACACACAAATTCAATACAAAGAGAACATTTATATTTTACACTCATCATTATTAGGTTCATGTTATTGTTACACATTACATGCATGTAAAAAGAGCATCAGTAAAAAGAGGAAATTCAATCATATGCATTGGTAACCTGATAGCATCAAATTGGGAGGTAATGAGAAAATAAAATAAAACAAACATGGTAAAAAATATACAGTAAATGAAAAAATCAGAAAATCAAAAAATCAATTTGGGAATATGATTACGCTGAAGGCAGAAAGGGAAAGAAAAGGAGGGGAAGGGAGGGGGGGGGAGGAGGAGGACGGGAAGCAAGACTGTGTATATGGTGCCACCAGTAGTAGAGTTGGTCTAAGATTGAGACATAGTAGTAACTGCTGACATAGGGTAGTCCAACTCCACCTCTACTATGGGGTCTAGTTAAAATGTAGTTAGCACATCTGGGTGGGCTAGCGTCCCATACAAATTTAGAAAATTGTCTCTGAATCAAAGCTAGGAGGGACTGGGGAATAGGAACAATCAATGTACGGAACAGATAGAGAAGCTTGGGCAGCACGATCATTTATAGGTTGGCAATCCTTCCTAGTTTGGAAAGACCTACACAACACAGCGATCTTAAAAGAAGGGGTAAATGACGGGAGAAGGCATAGTAGTTTAAGTCAATCATTTGGCTTGGGTTGAGGGCTAGCTGGATTACATGAGGTACCTGTTTTATAGAACTGGGCCCAACAGGTAAGATGAGCCCAGGAGCCCATTAAAGTGTATCTAAACCCAAAAACAAAAATGTAATACATTATAGCTTACCAATCCCTTGATGTGGTGGCTGCATTGGTTTTCTCTTATTAGCCTTTTTTCCCTTTATTCTTCCTTGGTGATCCGACCAGTAATACGCCTCGTATTTTAGGTTGGCTACACTTTTTCCCTCCACTATATCTTTGGACCTAGGACAGGAGGATAGTCAGACTGTGGTGAATGTCAACCTGTGGAAAAGATTAAGTAGTAGATTAAGATAGACATTACAGAAGGAACTAAAGCTGACCATTCTAAGCACCCCGTCAGTGGTTTGTCTCAATGCTCTAATTGCTACTTTTGCTAAACAGCTTGGTCTGAAAAGGAAAGTTGAAAAATTGCAGACATACTGGCAGAATCATCAGGTAATAAAAAAAATGAAAAACAAATGCTGCCATGATAATTCTACTGACAAAATGCACTACATAAGTATTTTTTTTTTAAATTTTGCCAATAGTTTCACTTTAAAAAAGGTTTAAAACAACAACATTTTGCATGTTAAACACATTGGGAGATGTTTCTCAACTTTTGCCAATCTGCAAAGTTTTGCAAAAAAAAGCAGTGACATTTTGAAAAGGAAGACTTTTGAAGATCCCAGTTTGATTTATAAATTCTCTGCTGCTCAATAATATGATTGAACCAGTAAACCTACCCTTACTCTTCCTTAGGTGTGCTTTTGTTTATTGTGAAAATGATTGCAAGTACAAGGAAAGATCAGTTACAAATATTCTAAAACTCTCAATGACTGCAGGCTTAAGGATCAAAAACACAAAGCCATCTCACGCCTTTTGACAAATAAAAGGGAGCTCAATTTTTACTAGATAGTTACCTGATCCTGTTTGTGTTTTTTGCTTGATAAATTTGATAATTTGATTTATAACATTACATTTTATTTTAAATTGATTGTTATATATAATACATATGTTGTCTGTTGTAATGAACATACATGTTAGGGCTAGTTTACATGCACATTTGTGTCTTGCTGCTGTCATTAAAAAAATAGCTTTCCTGAAAATGTAAATGTAATGCAAATAAAAAAAAAATTCCCCTGGACAATATTTTAACCGCTTCAGCCCTGGAAGATTTTACCCCCTTCCTGACCAGAGCACTTTTTGCGATTCGGCACTGCGTCTCTTAAACTGACAATTGCGCGGTCCTGCGACATTGCTCCCAAACAAAATCCTTTTTTTCCCACAAATAGAGCTTTCTTTTGGTGGTATTTGATCACTTCTGCGATTTTTATTTTTTGGGCTATAAACAAAGTAAAAGTGACAATTTTGAAAAAAAAAACTCATTATTTTTTACATTTTGCTATAATAAATATCTCCCAAAAATATATAAAAAAACATTTTTTTCCTCAGTTTAGGCCAATCCGTATTCTTCTACATATTTTTGGTAAAAAAAATTGCAATAAGCGTTTATTGATTGGTTTGTGCAAAAGTTATAGCGTTTACAAAATAGGGGATAGTTTTATGGCATTTTTATTAATAATTTTTTTTTTTACTAGTAATGGCGGCGATCAGCGATTTTTATTGTGACTGCGACATTATGGCGGACACATTAGACATTTTTGACACATTTTTTGGACCATTATCATTTATACAGCAATCAGTGCTATACAAATGCACTGATTCCTGTGTAAATGACACTGGCAGTGGAGGGGTTAACCACTAGGGGGCGGAGAGGGGTTAGTTCAGTACTGGGAGTGATTCTAACTGTAGGGGGGGTGGGTTAGCTGTGACACATCACTGATCTC
This sequence comes from Aquarana catesbeiana, assembly GCF_042186555.1. Lineage (NCBI taxonomy): Eukaryota > Metazoa > Chordata > Amphibia > Anura > Ranidae > Aquarana > Aquarana catesbeiana. Next base: position 225,879,474 of record NC_133327.1, read on the forward strand.
TGCTCCCGATGACAGGGAGCAGAGATCCAGTGACACTGTCACTAGGCAGAACGGGGAGATGCTGTTTACATCAGCATCTCCCCATTCGTCCTCTCCGTGAGGCGATCTCGAGTATCCCCGCAGCAATCGAGTTTGCGGGACCCGCGACCTGACTCACGATGCTCCCAGCCGGCGCACGCGTGTGCCGGCGGAGGCGCGCACACTATGGCACGGCAGCAAATTCAAAGGGACGTACCTGTACACCCATTTGCCCAGCTGTGCCATTCTGCCGATGTACATTGGCGTGCGCCGGTCGGGAAGTGGTTAATATACAGTATTTCAGCTTAACAGTTCTTATATGTGGTGGCTGCATTCATATATTTTTTTCAGGGTTTGTTTATTTTAGTTTCACCTGATAATGTTGCCTGTAACAGCACTTACTGTACCCTAGAACAAAACACCTACCGCTCTCTTTTTCTCCATAACATAGGAGAGAGGTGTTCTAGTACACAAAGAGATGGGAACAGTAATAACTGACATGAAGTAGGGCCAGGGTGGGAGTTGGGGTCGAGGGTATTTCATAAATAGAGGCGATCGGGACAAATTTTTGCTTCCGAAAGGAGCTTAAGGACTTTGAAAACCATAAGGTATGAGCAATAGAGCCAAAACAGGAAAAAAACAATGAAAAATAGCAAAAAAACATTCTGGTCACCTGAGGTTAAATGTGGAGAGCAAGGCCCGGCTACAAAAAGGTTAAAGTTTAAAGTACCAGCTACATGGAACAAGTCTCTGGCAGCTGTCTTGTAACACGTATACATCCTAAAAACTGACAACTGTGCTTCTTTCTCTGCTTATAGTTACAGCTTTAATATGATTGTCTTTTATCTTACCCCAATCCAATCTGCAGCTTTGTAGCTCATTTTAAAATAAATCTTTTGGTTTTAACTCGCTGATGCTGTTCATAAAATTACACCATAAGCCAGGATGTGCAGGAGATTTACTATACGATTGCTTACACCTAAATCATTGAAGCATGATGCACTCACATATTACATAGCAAATGTGGTAGGGAATAAATAGGCCAGGAATTGCTTGTAGCTAAGTAAAAAGAAAAAAACATATCTGTAAGGAACAAAATTATGTTCTAACACTGTGAGGAATTAAACACTTTAAAACATGTCTCTTTACATATTTGTAAAGATAAAGTTCCCTGCAAGGCAAAACTTAGCAAGCTAATTTATAGAAATAAAGTGTGTCAGTCCAGAAAATTGAGGTTACATTTTTGCTTTGTTATCCAAACTTTCAGGCTATTGATAGCTGAATACACTGAAAGCTAAATTCCAGGCAGATATAAAAGGCACATAATATGCAGCTCTGTATTTATGAATACATTGTTAAATGTAGTGTCTTAAATCCAAGCAGTAAATTTTACTTTTTATCAACTTCTTACAGTTTACTGTACAGCAAAACTCAGCGCTTGGGGGGGGGGGGGGGGGCAGCACAAGGAGCCAATTAGGTTTACTGCAATGCATGACGCAAGGAGATGAGAGTTGTCCGAAGAGATGAGACATCCAAGGAGACAAGAGTAGTTAGTCATTAAATCCAATGGATGTAAGTTTTTACAAATCTTCCTACATTAGTTATTAAACAAGTTCTTGCTATTAGATACTATATTTCATATGTCACTATTAGACTTTTCATTGCTTAATAAATAGGTCCTATTCAGTACTATTGAGACAAGAGTGAATAAACGTATAGCAGAATTGGCTTTTTCCAAATCATGGATCCAGTTGGTTAGGGTTGTAAAATTGAGCTAGACTTTAGCAATAAGTTTGGCATTCACAGAATTGAATATATGGCTGCTGCATTCTATATGCATGCATTTCACTGGGGCTCGTAAGTGGCATGATGACAGTATATTGATAACAAAAAGATATAAAAGTATTGAATTAATATACCTTTTTTAATCTTGCTTTACAAAATTTAAAACTTCTTAGAATAATGTATGGATGGCTAATAAAAACTAAGCAATTATATTGTAGCTAAGGCATTTTTACTTTGTGGCTTGATATTTTTTTTCCTAAAAATTATTAAACTCTTTAACAGCGGTTTGTCCTCTTTTCTTTAAATTAGTTGCAATGTAATAACAGATTGTGCACCATAAACATGGAAAATAGGTTCATAGTAACCATATTTTTGATGTAATTTTTAAGACTGCACTAGAATAATTATTGCTGAAATTAGACTTGCTAGCACGCATAATATTTCCTTTCATCAAGCTTTTATATATCAGTTTTTGTAGGACTCACAAATAAGTTGGAATTCTAATATCACTTCCTATGCACGAAACTCATGTATTTGTGGTAGGAGGGCTTCCTTAACCACCTATAGCACAGCGCGGAAGTGGACAATATCCTACAGTATGTGGGTAAGGGTGTTAAACAGCCATACTTTTTGCATGAAATATTAGATGGCCCTGCATACTACTGCAGATATAAATATGAATATGGTTTCCCAGTTTATCTATACAGTGTGTGAATAGGAACCCTGAGCAATACAGTTTGGGTTGGAAGCCTTTATGTTTTTTATATGTCAACCATAAAAACAGTGTTAGGGAATAAAAGCAACCACTAAGCTGCTTTCATTGTGTAACCTGCATTAGAGCAATTATAGCTGGAAACTGATTAATTAGACTGAACAACTCTTCAGTTTTTTAATTCCCTAGCCCTTTATTTCTCCTCTTGTGTTTGTTAAATGTGTTTTATTTATTAGTTTCATCAATTCATCTTCTAGTCTTACCACATTCTCATTCATATAATAAAACACATTTATCTTTTTGTAAGTTTAAGTGGGCTGGGAGAAAGAAAAAACAACCTACATCCACAGAAAAGAGGTAGATAGAGGAACCATCCCCGCTGGTAAATTGTATTCTGCCAGCAGCACCCACCACTGTCAGGATACACTGATCAGCAGCTGCAGCTGAGAACCCACACACTGATCAAAATTTGACCAGTCCCTGCTTAACTGGCCACGTTTCAATCAGTAAATGGACAGATTTAGGCTTTGTTACATCTAAAAGAGCATGTTTCTACCCTAACAGCTCTTCTCTTACATCAAAATCCACCGTCAGTTCTAGGACTAAATCTAGTACTTCTGGGAAATGGGCATACAGAGCAGTCTCTGTAGCCTCCCTTAATTCACTACTTTAGTGATCAATTGCCAGATTGGGAGTACTATCCCATGGGGACAAAGACGTTTTCCTTGAAGCCTGGTATCTGCAAAGAACTTTTATGGCTTTAGAACAGGAAACATGGAAGACAAAAGCAACCTTAGGCTGGCCATACACTAGTAGTGTCTCATTTGAAAGTTTTAATTTTAAGAACGTTCATTCAATTTTTTGATTATTCGTGGGGTCAAATGTTTGTTTTAAAGCGCAGAGATGACAACATTCAAAGGAACAGGATTAAAGTCATTGAATGTGCTGAGAATTTGTTCATAGAAAAAAAAGTGTTCATACAAATGTTTGAAAATCCACCAGTGTATGGCGGCCCTAGAGTTTTTTTTCTACAAACCTAAGGCTAATTTACGTAAACCTTTATAATACATGGTGTGAGATTTTTATGAACAATTTAGGAGGTAATTCTATGCACCTGCCACAGACTTGGAAAATTTAAACAGTGCATATTATTATATAATATGTATATAGGAGAAAAAAAGTAAGGGACTTTTAAGGTACCAGAAAGAGTCATAACATGCATACAGTATAATAAAATTGGTAGTTTTTTTTAACCGCTTCAGCCCCAGAAGATTTTACCCCCTTCCTGACCAGAGCACTTTTTGCAGTTCGGCACTGCGTCATTTTAACTGACAATTGCGTGGTCGCGCGACGTTGCACCCACACAAAATTGACATCCTTTTTTCCCACAAATAGAGCTTTCTTTTGATGGTATTTGATAACCTCTGCGGTTTTTATTTTTTGCGCTATAAACAAAAAAAGAGCGACAATTTTGAAAAAAAGAAATATTTTTTACTTTTTGCTATAATAAATATCCCCCAAAAATATATTAAAAAAAACTAATTTTTATCCTCAGTTTTATCCTTCTACATATTTGTGGTAAAAAAAAATCTCAATACACGTATATTGATTGATGTGTGCAAAAGTAGTGTCTACAAAATAGGGGATAGTTTTATGGCATTTTTATTATTTTTTTTATTAGTAATGGTGGCGATCTGTGATTTTTATTGTGACTGCGACATTATGGTGGACACATCTGACACTTTTGGCCACTATTTTGGGACCATTGTCCCAATGGTCAGTGATACAGTGATCAGTGCTATAAAAATGCACTGATTACTGTGTAAATGACACTGGCAGGGAAGGGGTTAAACACTAGGGGGTGATCAAGGGGTTAAGTGTGTCCTAGGGAGTGATTCTAACTGTGGGGGGATGGGCTTCCACTCACATGACAGTGATCACTGCTCCCGATGACAGGAAGCAGTGATCTCTGTCATGTCACTACGCAGAACGGGGAAATGCCTTGTTTACATAGGCATCTCCCTGTTCTGTGGCTCCGTGACACGATCGCCGGGAGACCAGCGGACATCGAGTCTGCGGGTCCCGCTGGCATGGTCACGCTGTACGCGGCACTTACGCGAGCGTGCACTACCCCCGCCTATTAAAGGGGACGTTCAGGTACATAAGTGCAGCACTTAATTTACTGTATGTCACAAATATAGTCCAATGTAATAAATCAGTGTTGAATAATGAAAACAATATGCATCATAATAGAAAATAATAGATTCTCATGCAAAAACAGGATTTAAAAAGTCCCATACAAGAAAGTTACAAGTGACTGGTGATCTGTTGGCACAGTGAAAAGGTATATCTCAGAAGGAACAGATTTCCAAATTCTAATCACAGTCACCACAGTGGAGGTAAGATGGAGGCTCACCAGATAATATCGACCCTCATTAAAGAGAAGTCATAAAAGCATTTGTGGATACACAAGATCTCCAGTTCATTCACTTTGATACAGCAGAGCAATGTACATCTCAATTTGTCACTGCGTACGCTCATTGCTAGGGTCAATATTATCTGGTAAGCCTCCATCTTACCTCCACTGTGGTAACTTTCTTGTATGGAACTTATTAAATCCTGTTTTTGTATGGGACTATATTATTTTGTCACATTGCACTATATTTGTGACATATATTAAGCGCTAATGTCTTGTATTAGAGTATCGCGACAGCTTCAATGTATTTTGTTTAAGATTTTTAGGAATCCAGCCCATTTTTGTTCTTTGTTTTTGATATATATATATATATATATATATATATAAAAAATGTGTTTAAATCATACTAACATACAGTGAACATTTTCTGCATACATTTTGCAGAGGATTGCGAACACACAGGTATGTGTATTTTATTGCGAAAGAGACATTGCATGCCTGTTCACAATTTTTTTTTTTTTAGACTTTAGTTCCTCACTTGTTCCTAGATGGTGCTCTTTTCCCTTGGAATACTCTTTCATCCACATTTCGGTAATTCCAAAGGAGGATAAGGATTTTTGTGAGTGCAGTAATTGTCTCCCTCTAGCCCTACTAAACACTGACCTAAAAATATTCACCAACATTACAGCCAGTTGCCTTCTCCCAATGTTAATACATTTTGACCAAGCAGCTTTCATCCTAGAAAGGTAAGATAGGGATAATACCCTTTGTCTCTGGATCTAATTAAAAAGGCAACCACATGTAAAGTGCCACTTTTTCTTCCATCAACTGATGCAGAGAAAGCATTTGATAGAGTAGATTGACACTTTATCTAGGAAATGCCATTTTACATTGGAGTTGACCAATATTAGGAAGTGGATCCAGGCCATTTACTCATCTCCCACAGCCTTGTCCAAATATATTGGAGTATTGTTCAATTCCTTTTCAGTTACTAATGGTACACATCAAGGGTGCCCCTGTCCCCTTTAATCTTTGTATTCATGATAGGACCTTTATTGTGAATGATCGTAACACTTCAGATATTCAACGTTATTCCACTCACTCTGCACACTGCACAACATATGCATATATCCTTTCTTTCTCACTAATACAAAATTGGATCGGTGCCTTATTGCTACCTTTTTGAATGTATAGCATTTTGTATACAGTATGTCACTCTGTACTTGTGAGCACCTGAAATAAAAACCCAGAATTAAAAAGAGAAAGTCAAATAGGCTCGGTAGGTGGAAAAGTCTAATTTCGACTATTACAGATTTTCATATAACATCATCTGCCTATATCTAAAAATCAGTGATCATTTTGACATGCCGTTTTCACTGATGGTACCTATGCAGCTTTTCATTATTTACTTATCATTTACTCTTTGTTTACTCATCATAAAGTCTGGATTGTTGAGGTTTATACAGGCTTACTTTAATCTCAGCACATGAATTGGCCTGGTTAGAGAATGTCAGTGTTGCATAGAATTATGTTTTAAATTATTCATAATAATCCCTCATGATGTTATAGTGGAAGGAGAAACTTTTAGTACAGTATTTTATCACTCTGTTGTAAAGCTGAAACATAAACAGTTTTGTAGAGAGCATGTCTCACCATTACACCGCTGAATATTTACAAGGAAGAACGCAATATGTCATCGCCCACAAGATTAATTCACATGAGAAAACATAAGAATAACCTTATAAATCACTTGGTAAATGTTTTATCAATTGCACATGGACGGTGTATTGAAATCTGATCCAGTTCTTCTTACATATTTATGGCTTTTAAGGGGAGGGTTTACGTTTAGAAATAAGGAAGGAGCTTTGTAGATACAGTATCTTCACTGCCTAATTTCCTATAGTGATGATTCCAAAGACCTGAATAAAGAATCTGCTTTTCAGATAAGCAGTGCAAAGCTTTTACTATTGGTATGTGAAGAGAGACTTTTGTCATGATAGATAATCATTGACTTCTAACCCTTCTCCTATTCCGGGAGAAACAAACTATTTCCTAAATGCAAGGTAAATTTGCAATCCCATTACTTCGCTGTCACTCCATATGATAAATTCCCCGGATAAAAAAAATATTATTCAGGTTATCTTTATCCTTTTATGCGTGCTTTTCACTTTGCTTAGTCAACAGAAGAATCTTTTGTTTTGTAATACCTGAAAGAGAGTAAACTATTTCAATTATACACTTCAGGTTTTCCTGTAATTTGCTTTGGATTTTACTGTCGTTAGTGATATGTGTCATATAGACATATACACATACACATATGCATACAAATAATGGCAAGAAAAAGACCATACAGATTGTACATATTTAAGTCAGGAATATTCAGGACTGTTTCTGTGTGGCTTTAGCCAGTGACCAGTTGTGATCCAGATTGAGATATAAAACAGGTAATCCACACTTATGAGTCTGTTTAAAAAAATATAATAAAAAATAAAATCAATAGTTATTAGACCAGTGAAACCGCATGCATGTTTGTTCTGTGTGAACTAAGCAGCTGCTGTTATGCCGCGTACACACGAGCGGATTTCTCGTTGGAAAAGCCGTCATATCTGCTCAAGTTTGCCTTGCATACACACGGTCACACAAAAGTTGGCTGAAATTACGACCATTAAGAACGCGGTGACGTACAACACTACGATGAGCCGAGAAAATGAAGTTCAATGGTTCCGAGCATGCGTCGAATTGTTTCCGAGCATGCGTAGGGATTTTGCGTGTCGGAATTGCCACAGATGATCGCATTTTAGGATAGTAACTTTAAACGACCGAAAAATTGAGAGCATGCTCTCAATCTTTTGCTGGCTGGAATTCCGCCAGCAAAAGACCGATGGAACATACACACAGTCGCATTTTCCAACGAAAAACTCTCATCTGTCTTTTGCAGGCCGAAATTCTGATCGTGTGTATGCGGCATAAGAATAGATTAAAAATCAAATGTTCCTGAGCTCTTTTCTCTTCTGGTCAAATGTTCTTCAAATGTTATGGATAGTGATAAAGATCATTTCATTCATAATAAACATGTGGTGAACTACAGTACATTGTGGCCACTAGATAATGCTATGGATCATAGGAAAAATACATCTTAATAAGCAGAGACACAATGTAGCAATTTTAGACAATGCTGGAGGGAATTAAATGACAATCTAATAGTACCAATTGTTATATTTATTTGCTAATTCCCCCCAGCAATCTCTAGAATTGTTACATTGTATCTCTTCTTACTAAAATGTATTTATTTCCTCAACTATTTTCCTGATTCACTCATTGTTCCGTATAAATCAACCTATCTTTTCTACTGCCCATAATAATTGAAGAACGTTTGACCAGAAAAAAAAATGCCTAGGAACATTTGATTTTGTCCCATTCTCACAACAGCAGGTAAGTCCACACAGAAAAAATGTGCATGCAGCTTGACTGGATGAATAGCAGAATTACCAGTGAAGAATAAAGGATAGCAAGCCTGAAAAGGAAAACTAATGCCACCACATCTATGGACTAGTAATCTGCAAAAGTAACTCCACTTTTGTTGAGAATAAAACATTCCCCTCTGATTTTTACCTTTTGGTATTTTGAAGAAATAGCTGTTTGTGCAAAGTGAATATAAGTGAATTTATAATTATCAATCTGCTGCTGCACGTGCATGGTTATAAAGAGAAAAGTGGCAGGTTCTGCATCCCTTCAGATGTGATTTCCCTTTGGGAGTATCTCACCAAATATTACATTTTTGTTGCAGGGGATGCCCAAAATCTGACTGACGAAAGTGGAGTTACCCTTTTAATAAGTCATGCTATACAGCAATGGTGCTATTTAGCAAAGTGTGATTGTATGGTTTTCAACTTTGGTTCCTAAAGTGTTACTAAACCCCAGACCCTGCATTTATTGTATCTGGCCCCCCACAGTACACAGAATATGGAAATGCAATTATTTTGGTAAATATAAACTGCTAATTAACTTTTCTCATCAGCAGTATATAGCAGTCTTGTGACTTCTATCAGTGTCTAGTTAAAGCTTGTAGAAGGAGATTTCATTCTCCCCTGATCCTTCTATGAGCCTGCAGGACCCCTGACCCTTTGTCTGGACAGTGCTGATTGGCCCTGTGCTGATCACATGCACTCTTCCATGAAAAAAATAAAAAGTAATACACACCAAAATGAGCATAGAGAAGACAGGATCAAACAGCCTTTTCACACAATGCAGAGGATTAATCCCTTAGGTTCCACAGTGAGTATAACAATCATGCTTTACTGCATATACACACTGATTTTACTGTTGTGGGTTTAGTAACACTTAAAGGTTGGGAAACTAAAGCATGGCACTTGATTGGTTACTGAAGGCTCTACATTCACTTTTTTTGTTCTAATTCTTCTAAATCATCATCTGTTCATGTATCTAAGTTGTCCTTGCATTGCATTATATTATTTGTGATTGTTTTGGCATTGTTCATGGGTTTACATTAATCTATACATTTTTTTTGCCACATAATGAAGAACTTTCATATTGTAGACATTCCCAGTGTGGCTACAATGTTTCCAGAAACAAGTCAGCAAGAAACTTAATAATTGTATAAATATAGAAAACCGCTTATGCCCTGTACACACGATAGGATTTTCTGATGGAAAATGTGTGATAGGACCTTGTTGTTGGAAATTCTGACCGTGTGTAGGCTCCATCACACATTTTCCATTGGAATTTCTGACACAAAAAGTTTGAGAGCTTGCTATAAAATTCTCCGAAAACAAAATACGTTGTCGGAAATTCCGATCGTGTGTACACAAATCCGACGCACAAAGTGCCACACATGCTTTGAATAAATTAAGAGATGAAAGCTATTGGCTACTGCCCCGTTTATAGTCCCGACGTACGTGTTTTACGTCACCGCGTTCAGAACGATCGGATTTTCCGACAACTTTGTGTGACCATGTGTATGCAAGACAAGTTTGAGCCAACATCTGTCAGAAAATGATGTCTGATCAATGTCCAACCGTGTGTACAGGGCATAAGAGCTTTTTATGTATATGATATGACTGTCATTTATGAGTTTTATGTTATCATATATGAGGAAAGCTTCCTTACCTTTTTGCCTCCATCTCTCTGAGCTGAAATAGCCCCCCCCCCCCATAGTTCTTACTGCCATTGGCTGTTTCCTAGCTCTGTGAAAGTCTTTGGGACTTTACTGCATATATGCATACAATGGGTGATGCAGCAAGCTTGTAAAGATGAAAACCTTGCAGAAAACCTTACAGAGAAAGTTTGGTACCTGAACATTCTTCCAGATTTTCTGCAAAGCCACCCATGAGTATCAAATATTGTGATCTGAAACCAGCTTTCTAATCAACACCTCCAGCATCAACTCTCACTTACTAAAACTCACTATTAGTTAGTAAGGATGCAAACACAGTAATGGGGTAAAGTATGGCATAGGAGTTGAGCAGGGATTATAAAAGGTCATCACCAATTGCATGTAAGGCCACTCCATACAAATGAGGTGGATACAGGAATCCCTCTGGCTCTCACTTCTGTCAGAATACACCAATCAGCAGCTGCAGCAACTAAACCAGAAACATTTTCAAATGTCTCCATTATATAGAAGTTGATCAAAGGATTGACTTCTGTGAAGCATAGATAGCTGCACAATGATCAAAATTTGTCTGGTCCCTGTTGAAGTGGCTGATTTTTGATCAGTTTATGGCCAGCTTCGTGGGCAATTTTAAAGCGTTAGTATAACTACAGGTTTACTTGTAATAGTTTGCATCACAATACACAGCCCTCTTCTACAGCTCAATTAAAACATCTTTATAATAAAAAAAATGTTCAGGTCCCAGACTGGTGACAGCACAATGCATTTTACACATATGTAGGGGCTTTGTTCAATTGTCAGCACATTCTGCATATTAACAAAAATGTTTTGAATAATAACAGTTACTAAAATCAGAACATTACATTTGATTGTCTTGTCTAAGCTTTGCTGGTAATGTGCTGTTTCTTGCTATCACTAGTTTTCAAGAGTGTACATATTTTACTCATCCTAAAGAAAGGAGCACTAAACAATTAATAAAACATGGTGCTTTCCTAGGAAGGACAGCCATTTTCAATGAACAATTATCATTTAAAATGCCTTATCAGAAGTGTCAGCTCTCATATTTCTATCCAGACCCTATCTTTATAAGATATATTGATCAGTTCTATATACAGCTAACGGTTTCAATGGGGTGATTTTCTGGCTGATAAATGAAAGTCTTGAAAGAGACAGTGAATAATTTGCATGTAACCATAACAACTTAGATTGCTTTTGATACAGTTGTCTGGATGATTCTAGAAAGTATGGGGTTGGTTTACTAAAGGAGTTGATAATGGAGTAGATAACGTTCACTCACTGTATAGGGAGAAGCTGTGCTGGCTGCAGTCATCCACTTGTATAGAAGCAAAAATGTACTTTTTTTTATTGTTTTTCCTATTTATGACTGGGTGACTGAAGTCAACATGGGTTCATTATATTCAGTGAACAAGGTGGACATTCATTTTGCTAAATAAGCATTCACTATTGCTTTATTAAACTACACCTTGTATGTGTATTGCTTAACTGAATGTATTCACCTCTAAAATGAGTTAAACAAAGAATTATTAAAAAAACAGCACTGATCAAATGCCTCCCTTTTGTCCTTCCATTGGTTCTCCTCCCACAGTAGGTGCCAGTCCCTCTAGGAGCTCGTCTTATTCCATGGAACTGTAGCTAAAACGTTAAATTACCAGCAGATGTGGTTGACCTATGTGGTCTGCATCCCCTCATTTTGCTAAAGAATCATTAATGTCTAAGTTTAGTAAAAAAAAAAAAGCATGCTTAAAAAATCAGCGCAAGGGACATTACTCACATTAAGTTCAAAGACTCTCCTGTGCTTGTTCCAGCTATCATAGTGGACATCTTCATTCCTCTGCCCCCTCTAAGAGGGAAACAGTGACCACCAGGACAAATAAAAGTACTTCCAGATTCACTCTCTGCAGAGGATATTGGTGAACAGTTGTTCCTCAATGTTCTCCCACTCACCATCCTGACAGGTTTTTTGTTTATAAACTATTCATTAAGGTACTGTACATGTGGTACATAGTATCATGACAATAAACAAAAGATACAAAATACATATACTGTAAAAGATATTGTGCTGGGTCTACTCAAAAAAATGAGGCAACTATTTGCATCAGCTTTTTAAGTACTGTCAACTAAACGTATTTTTGTCTGACTCATTAGACTTTTCATGTTTTCAACTTTGTTGTTTTAAGTAAAGCCAACTCAATTTTTTCAGTTCATAGACCATAGTGTTTATATTTAGGAATACATACCTTAACTTGTCTGGAACTATAGTTTTAAAGCCAACTAAATTTTTAGACCATAGGTTTAAGTGAAGCCAACTCAATATTTTCAGTTTATAGACCATAGGTTTAAATTAGGAATACATACATTAATTTATTTCAGGTACTTATACAGTGCTGTCTATTTACACAGCGTTTTACATATACATTGTACATTCACATCAGTTCCTGCCCTAAGGGAGCTTACAATCTAAGATCCCTAATTCACATTCATACATACACACACACACACACTAGGGCCAATTTAGACAGGAGCCATACCAGCATGTCTTCAGAGTGTGGGAGGAAACCCACACAGACACAGGGAGAACATGTAAACTCCATGCAGGTGGTGTTGTGGTGTGAACAAGCAACTCTTTTGCTGCTAGGTGAAAGTGCTAACCACTACACCACTGTGCTGCCCTATTACTTGTCTAGAACCATAGTTTTAAATGATATTAACCTATTTTTTGTTCTGTTTGCTCAATTTATTTAAGTTGGTAAAACTTATTTTACAAATGAATTTGATATATGTTTGAAGGTTTTTATATAATAATAATATATAGAACACAGAATGTAGTAACTTTTAATTGAATCCTTTTAGGAAAGTAATGTGCACTTTAACCACTTCCTGCCCTCCTCATTGCGGATTGACGTCCACAATGTGGCTCCATTATCCTGACTGGGTGTTATATGATGTCCAGCAGGATAAGCCGTGGTCGCGCCTGCAGGGGGTGCGCAGCGCGGAGATCAATGGTGCTGTGTGTCACTCTGACACACCACATCTCCAATTGTGGTAAAGAGCCTATGACGTAGGCTCTTTACCACATAATCAGCTATGACCAATCACAGCTGATCACAGCGGTAACCAGAAAGTACCGGAAATCAGCTTTCCTTAGTTCGCACTGACAGGGAGAGCTGATCGCGGCTCTCCTGTCAGAGGGGGGAATGCGCTGATAATAAGCACATTGATTATCAGTGCTGCCCCCATCAGAGGTGCCCACCACAGCTGTCAATCAGTTCCCATCAGATGCCATTCAGTGCCCATAAAAATGCCAGTCAGTGCCCACCAAAGTGCCAATCAGTGCCCATAAAAGTGCCAATCAGTGCCCATCAGTAACGCCTGACAGTGCCCTTCACAGATACCAATCAGTGCCCATCAGTAATGACTGTCAGTACCCCCTCATCAGTGCCGCCTATCGATGCCATCTATTAGTGCCCATCAGTGGCATCTATTAGTGCCCATCAGTGCCACCCATTAGTGCCAATCAGTGCCGCCTATTAGTGCCCATCAGTGCCACCTATCAGTGTCCATTAGTGCCATCTATCAGTGCCAATCAGTGCTGCATATCAGTGCCACCTATCAGTGCCCATCAGTGCTGGCTATCAGTGCCCATCAATTCTACATATTAATACTTTCTCTTCAGTGCCCATCAGTGCCACCTTATCAGTGCCAACTCAACAGTGCCCATCAGTGCCGCCTTAGCAGTGCCCGTCAGTGCAGCCTCATCAGTGCCCAACAGTGAAGGAGAAAACAACATTTTATAACTGAAACAAAGAAAAACTTTTTTTTTTCAAAAATGTGTTTTTTTTTAGTTTGTTTAGCAAAAAATAAAAAAACAGCGGTGATCAAATACCACCAAAAGAAAGTTCTATCTGTGGGAAGAAAATGATAAAAATGTCATATGGGTACAGTGTTGCATGACCGCGCAATTGTCATTCAAAATGTGACAGCACTGAATGCTGAAAATTGTCCTGGGCAGGAAGGGGGGAAAGTGCCCTGTACTGAATTGGTTAAAGTGTGAAGTTTTGAAGCTAGATTCCCCACATCTAGTTCTAAAAAGATCTTCTGAAAAACTACAAAGGTATATTTTAGGTTTTTAGAGTAGCTCAGGTTAAAAGCATACATGAGTCCCATAATGATTCTTTCTGATACAAAATGAGAGTGCTATGTGAAAAAATACACTATACCAATATGCTTGTTTTTGCTGCACAAATGCAAACTTATGGTATATTTGTTTTTGAAATGTAATAACATATGGTGCACAGTGGGTGAGGTTTCATCAACTATGATTTGCAATATCTCTGCAACCAAACCAGAAAATTTGTTTGTTTTTGCAGCACAAATTGGCACAGATGCAGTGCAAATGAATGCTATCTTTGTTTTTAAATTTGAATAACATTGGTTGCAAAGTGGGCAGGGCTTGATGTTACATAATCTGAATTTGAATTCCAATATCTCAAAAACCGAACATTAATTTTTGTGGCACAAAACAGTTTTTAAGCTTAACAGCTGGCAGGCTCTCATTCCGCATCTTGGTTGTGTTCTGCCGAATGCAGTAAGTGCAAACTTTGCGTGAGTTGTCTCAATAGTTGTATACAACGGACATATGTCCATTTATTATAAATATATTAATCAGCAAATAAAATAAACATTTTTAAATGATATGTTAAGCAACATTTAAAGCATGTGAACGATAATTTCTTCAATGTTCATTCTTACCTTTCAATGCCATTGCATGGCTTTGTAGTGATTTGGGAAAACTCTTGCCACTGGTGGTGCTCTTTTGTCCTGATGAGCCTGAAATGTACTCTTTAAAATATACCGCATCAAAACTTGTGCGGTTGCATGTTTGACAAACATATGCTTCTCACAATTTCAGTCAATGAAAAGACAATTTTTTTAAGTAAATATAACTCAATTAGAATATGGAAATGCACATACCCTAAAAGTTTTGTCTAAATTACTCATAAATGATTATAAATGATTTTTGTAACTGTAAAAGGTGTGTTTTAAGAACTAATGAAAATTAGGTAAGGTACTTAAAATATCAAAGTAAATTAATTAACATTTAAATAACATTTGTTGAAATTGATACAATTTTTATGATAAAATTACAAGCCAACAGAATCATTTTTATCAGTGTAGTATCATGACAATATACAAAAGATAACACATGTCACAAGTACAGATTTATACCATAAAGAAAACAACAATTTAGAAGCATATAGAGAATCTCCAGAGCATCTGAATCATTAAATTTACACATATAGGCAAATAGAAAATCAAAAGAACGCCCAATGGCGCTAAGAATTTAGCCTATTTTAATGCAAACATGTATAAGTTCAAGGTACAAGCATATGATGGTGGCTCTTCCACGCATCCCATTTACAAGAAAACAAGTGCATCTTATCCTGTAAAGTATATAGGATCCTCTCCATTAACATGATATCCAAAATTTTAAATAAGGGAACCATTGTGGATTTCCAGTGTAGAGCAATGGTCCATACTGTCGACACACACAAATAGCGTGAATTAACTTTCCCTCTTTACGTAAAATGCCTGGTATTGGAGTACCAATAACACACGTCTGTATTGTTATTTTTAAAAGAGTGTCTGATATTGCTGAGGCTATAGCGTGTATCTTGCTCCATACCAAAGAAAGTTGCTCACAGTCCCAAAAGATATGTTTATATGAACCTAAGAGTGGACAACCATAAACACATAATCCTGAGGTTCCAGGAAAGATAGCTTGAAGTTTGAAGGGGGCATAATACCACATGGTCAGAAATTTAAGGCCAGCCTCCCTAATCGCAAATGATTTAGTACATTTGTGTAAATTATCCAGCATCATATCCCAGTCCTCAGGATTAAATTGCCTTGTACAATCAGCCTCCCATTTGCTCATATAAGAGAGCACATTAGAAAAATGACAGCTGATCAGTAGAGGTCCGAAATGAGACCCTTACCTCTAGGAGTGTCATGGCAAAGCCTTTGAAAAAATGTAATTGTGGAGGTTGGAGGAGGGCCATAGTATGTGATATAGAAATGTCTAATCTGCAGGTAATGGTAGAATTCTTGGTTTGGAATTTGTTTCTGTGCGCGTAAAAGCTTAAAAGTAATAACATTCCTCATATTTGGAGGGCAACCAGAGTGATAATGGAGTTGGTATGCCACCATGAAAAGCTCTGTGGGGAAGTAAAGGCATCCCCTCACCCCAAAGCACCTTGTCCTCATGTTGATGGGAACAAGGGGACAAAGGCCTCTTCCCGATAACCCTGGGCGGTGGTTGTGGAGGTCTGCAGGCAGGGGGCTTATCAGAATTCAGATCCCCCCCCCTGTGTGAATGAGTATGGGATACATTGTACCCCTACCCATTCACTAAAAAGAAAGAAGTGTAGTGTTATAAAAAGCAAGAGACGGTTTTTGACAAGTCCTTTGTAAAAATGAAGACTGTCCCTGTCGTACATGTTTTCTTTCTACTGGTTCCACCATCAATGTCTTCTTCCTCCAGTCTTCTCTCTCCACTGATGTCTTTTCCCTCCAGTGATGTCTTCTCCCTCCGGTGATGTCTTCTGTCGCCACCGACCCAGTCCTCCTCCAATGCTGGCTCTCACTGTTGTGTCAGTTCTGTTGCATGTCGGTTCTTATATAGCTATGGGGCGTGGTCATCTGATGACATCACCTGGAGACCCCACCCCTTTAGACATCACTGACCCATTTTTTTTTTTGAAGTGGGATTCCCTATCAAGATCCTCAGAGCACAAGTTGCATGCCACATGTCTGAACAGTTAAGATGATGATCCGACATGGATGGGACTTTGTGAATGATATCGTGCCCAAGTCAGACCGAAGTAGTGCAAGAACCTTTTCCAAAGTCGGACTGACACAAGTCGGACCAGTTAAGATGGCTGTCATCAGGGAACCATTCATTTTGACATGTCATGTGACTTGTGCTCTCCGAAGTCAGGGTGTATGTCAGACCAGTTTAACCTCCCTGGCGGTATGATTCTTTCGGATTTTAGGTGCTGAAAGCGGTACAATTATTTTGCATGGAAATTTGGCGTTTTATATTGTAGGTCTGTAATTCTTAACAATAACACACTTAAATCTGTCCAAACAAGAGTCTAGTAGACACCCCGGGTATGATAAAGTTTGAAACACAAAAACATAAATTATAATATAATAAATAAAAATAAATAATTAAAAAAATAAAAATAAAATAATAATAAAATAAATTTCCCCACGATTCACTATCGCTCAATTCTGCAAGTGTTCTAATTTACTATCGCAGTTTTCTAGCTGGTCTAAAACCATTTTTGACGTAAAGGGACACTTTTTGGTTGCTATGGACAATCTCCAGTTTCCAGCCAGAAAGAACAGTATATATAATATAGAACTGCATGCAGGGCATAGGACAAAGCACTGGGGACAAAAGGGATGTGAAATCATTTCATACAGTACTGTAATATGTAAGATTACAGTACTGTATGTGTTATGATTTTTACAGTTTTTTGAATTTGCCGCCAGGCTCCGCCCCGTGCGTCGCGACGCTCGCAGGGAACGGAGCCTGTCACAGAGAGGCTTCGGGCAGAGGACGGAGCCCGCAGACACAGCAGGGGACATCGCAGGATCCCGGGGACAAGGTAAGTAACGCCGCACCAGGATCCTGCAATGCGATCCCGAGTGTGGCTCGGGGTTACCGCTAATGGGACTGAATTTTAACCCTGAGCCACACTCGGGAAAACCGCCAGGGGGGCTAAACCCGCCCTAAAACCTAGAAGCTGATTGGTTACTAATCACAGCTGCACCACATTCTGTGTGCACCAGTTTTAGTTAATCTCCCCATTGCCTCCTTGGATAACTGTGACGTAGTCTTCCCAGGAGACATCGGGGTCTGGCCAGAAACCTGGAAGCGCTGCTTTTGCAGTACACAATGAAGCAAAAAGGTTAAAATCAGCATTTTAGCATTTGTGACAGAGGGGATGGGAAGGGACAAAGTTAGCATTTGTTGTTTAGGTGAATTAAGTTCTGCTTTAAGGAATAACATTAGAAAAGGATTTATAAAAGTCTTGAGTGAAATTGCAAAAAAATGTTATTATCAGTTTTCTAAATAAGCCCCAATGAAGTCAATGAAGCATCTTTCCTTATATTGTGTGTTTCACTGTGCATTGAAATCAAAATGTATGGACCAAAAGCTAGAAACACAATATTAAACAAATTTGCTTTATCTTTATGTAATTTTATTTGTGTAATTTTTTTCCTTTGTTAAGTGAGATTTATAAAGTCACAGAAATAGTACAGTGATCTGCTGGTATGATCGACTGGCAGCAGTTTCCAAGGTGCTGCATACAGTGCACTGAGCTGTAATATCTGTTGGAGGGTGAACTGATTGCAGAAAATCAATAGCAAAGAAATTAAACCAGAGTATCTGATTAACTCTTACTGAACTGTAACTAACTGCCATCATTTTCTGTATACTTGGTTTAATTTCACTCAGTTACAATGCATTATGTCAATACTTATTAAGCCTCATGTGCTCAGAGCTGCCAGCAAGGTCCTGCATTAAAAGGTGATCATACAATGTATGCATGTAACACTCATGCTAACATTTATATGCATACATTGTAAATGTAAGCTATTGACCACTGCCACTGCCACTGCTCAAGGCCAACGTGTAAAAATAAACAATTTTAATTACCTCAGACACTCATTCATAACCTAAGGCTGGTCACTCTGCTCATGTGGTGCCACCACATACAGTACATTACTCATTTTTGGCAGACATATACACATATATAAATAGTGTGTAATCATCAGCATAAACACTGCTGACTACAGATTGTTGAAATTTACATGTCAGCCCTGAGCTGCGACAGCAGCTAATGGGGTCCATGTATGCTGGACAAATGTTGACATGCATACAGCATCAAATATGGTCCGTATACAGGACCTGGGACACTGATTTCTTTAGCTTTGGTTTACGCAGCTATATTCTGTGTGCATGGACTCATGGAATAGAATAGTGCTGTATAAGTCAATCCACATTGCATGCATAAAGCTACATAAACCAAAACTAGAAAAATCTGTCTCCCAAGTCCTGTGTAAGGACCATATTTAATGCAGTATGTGTTCATATGGCATATTTTACCTAATTTTAAAATGTTGTCAGCAGAACAGGAAATGAGAAGAAACAAGACTAGAAAAAAAGGTTTTTGACTTCACATACACTTTAATAAAAAGTATCCTTAAACCAAGGATAGGTAGTAGGAGAGCTGTAAGCATAGTCAGTAGTGTTAGGAATCAGTGCTGCAGATAAAAAAGTTAGGAAGTGCAGCAGTGCAGGGAATTCACTTTAAATGTACTCAGTATTTTCCAACATTAATTGATCTCAGGGCTTTAATTGTAAATTCTAAGACAGGGTTTCTCAACCAAGGTTCTGAGGAATTCTAGAATTTCTACAAAGGTTGTTAGGGGTTACTTCTCAAATAAATTCCCATTGACACCATTGATAATTGTAGTTATCTGTAAGGGGGTAATTCTTCCCAATAGCCACAAATATATGAAGCATTCTTTCCATTGTCCATCACACCATAGGTGTGCTCAGCCTGTTGCATTAGGGTGTGCACCCCAATGCTCAAACATATATGCTTGTGTGTGCATGTGTATATATACTGACGGTGTCAGTAGAGCAGAGATTGGTGTCAGTATGGCAGTGGATGGTGTCAGTAGTTTTTATTTCTATTATTTTATTTTTTGTTTTGTTTTTTAATTTTATTTTTTTTACATTTTTTTTAGGAGCCCCATTAGGGGGCTTTGGTGAAATATCAGGGGTCTAAACAGGGAATCTGCGCCACACAGGGCGGGGTGATTAGGGTGTGCCCAGGCACACCTGTATGCACACCTATGCATCACACTAATATATCAATTTTTAGCAGGGGTTCCCTAAGACCATATTATTTAAAAGGTTCCATTTTCCCAGAAATGAAGTATAGGTGCATCAACACAGAGATCATAAAAGTCCCAATACAAATCTGCTAGTAATTGACAATATAGTTCATCTGGCATACACAGGCAAATCAGCTATGTAGTGGTATTGGGAGAGGGAAAAAAACGTCCACAGGAAGCACACAAGGCTGCCATCAATTAAGGGAAGAAACAATATTCCAAGGAGCTGAAAAAAGCACAAGTGGAGAGGCGCCTCTGGGTGCAATCGTTTTTTTTTTTTTTAATCAATTTAATAGACACATGTAGTATATAAATAAAAAGCATGGTATCAGAAAGTCGAGATGACATTCCCCGTGCTGTGTATGATGACCGGGGATCTTCCGAATGATGTGAATGCCGGCTCCGGAAGAGCGGCCTCAGAACGAGGCTTAGAACACAGTGGATGGCTGGCAACAGGGGGACGACGTCATCAAAAATGGACGCGTTTCATGAGCGTGCGCAGTTGGATGCTCTGCAAGTCGCGCTCCTTCCTCAGCAGAAACTCAATTTCTTTGCGGGCTGCATCAGCATTATGGTAAAAAATTCTATAGACCTCTAAAGGGATTTTTAAGGAAATGAAAATTTAGATTTTGAGTAAAAATCAATTTTATTAATGTAAATCAGAGTTTAAAAAGTACGAACATTACAAAAAGACATGATCAAACTAACAACAGAGTTCAAAGTTCAAAAAGGATTATATATACATCAAAATTTTTTACAAGTTAATATGGGATGATGGCAATGACACATCCATACCACCGAGGTCACATTTACATCAGCATTATGGTTGCCCTCAAAGGACCGGTTGTGTCTGTAAGATTATTTTAATGTATGTACTCTTTATCATGTTAAATACTTGCCTCTGCATTCAAATATTACTGGTTTTAGTAATAACTTATAACTTAAAGCTGTAAAGGGCAGGTGCAGACCGTTACAGAGCCCGCTCACACTCCTGTAGCAGATAATGCAAGTCTGAAAAGGAGGGTCGCACACCGCTGGCATCATCCACAAGAAACTTTATTGGAGACTACTTAGACAGAAAATGGTTCTGCCATGGTGTTCTGTTTGAGCAGCCTCCAGTAAGGTTTCTTGTGGATGATACCAATGGTGTGTGACCCTTTATTTGAATGAGCATAGAACTGAATTATTCTCATAATAATTATAAGCAGATGTCCAGAGCACCCCCCCCTTACATCAGATGTCAACAGCACCACACCATCAGAAGCCAAAATTCTCCCACACTTGTATACATCACAGTGCACATCCCTTACTTTGAGCTGTGGCCAGAAAAGAAAGCTTGAAGCCGAGCTGGGAAGCAGAAAGTACAGTGTCTGTAGGAAGGCCAGAGGAGGGCTGGAGTCCAAACCTTAGATGGGGGATTGGCCCAGAAACTATCCTCTTCACAGCTGCAGGGAGAAGCGCAGGATCTGGTGGAGGAGTCCTGTTCTTCTCTCTGCTGCTGACTGCTGAGACAAGGCGGGGGCAGAGATAAGGGGGGTGCTGCAGCTGCAGGAGTGTTGTGAGGGCCACATGAACAGGCCTTGCAGGCCTTGTGTTTGACACATGTGCTTTAGAGAATCAGGGTTAATGATACAATCCTGGATGTGTTACCCTTATATGCACACTGTTTTTCAGTGTTGCCTCAACAACTTTCCTAGTGGTGCCCTCTCCCATTCTTGGCCTCCATAGTGGCTGTGTGGCTGCAGTTACATCACTGCTGTATATGTTTTTTTAATGCACACACACGATTTAATTACTAAAGCATAAAATATTTGTGAAGCATTGCAAACTGAATCAGGTTTGTATTTATCTTCACAATGCAGCAATTTGCAGGCCAGCAAATTGGAAAAGATGTAAAAGGGTTTTGAATGAATTGCTTTTTTTTTCAACTTTGGAAAACTGAGAGATTTGTATCACAAGTAATTAGATAGGCCACATTGATAGTGCCATCATGGAATTTGTTCCATAAATTCCAGTTATGTATTTTGTCTTTTCCTGGCATTTCTTTTCTTTTAGTTATTGTGATATTATCACTGTTGAATGTTTTGCTAATAGGTTGTATAATGGTGAAGCCCACAATTAATTTTTTTCTCTGCCACTCCTAAACAAGGGTAATCGTTTGTTTTCAGTACATAAGCATTGTTCCTGTCACTTTTTTACCACAATAAAAAACAATGAGCTCCTTCTTCCGACGACATCAGCCTGGCTTCTAATGCTGCGTACACACGACCGGACTTTCCGGCAGAAAAGGTCCAATGGAATCATTACGATCATGTGTGGGCTTCATCTGACTTTTTCTTTCTAAAATTCTGACAGACCTAGAAATAGAACATGTTTCAAATCTTTCCGACGGAATCAGTTCCTTTCGGGAAAAACGCTCGTCTGTATGTTATTCCGACAGACCAAAAGCGACACAAAGGCAGCTATTGGCTACTGGCTATTGAACTTCCTTTTTCTAGTCCCGTCGTACATCATCGCGTTCTAAATGATCGGACTTTGGTGTGATCGTGTGTAGGCAAGTCCATTTCAGCGGAACTCTGTCGTAACTCCGTCGGAAAGACCGTCGGAGTCTATTCTGACAGAAAGACGGGTCGTGTGTACATACTGATTGGTGTCCACATGCCATATAAACCTTCAGCACTGATCAGGTACTTAAAAAAAGACACTCTCACTTAAAACAGTAGTCTATTGGTAGATGTGCTAGGCATTCTGCACCACAAATGCCGCATTTTAGTAGGTATTTTGATAAGGCTGTATGCCCCATAAGATCATTGGAGACTCCCAAGGTCAAGTTCCAATACTGTCACTTTTAATGCAACTGTTTTTATTTCAGGTTACACTGCAACTGCAGTAGATCCTTTTGAATGAATAATGTGATTAACCAACTTTCAAAAGGTATGGCAAACATAAAACTGTACTATTTATATCTCTTGAGAAGTCTAGCAGTGGGATTTTTTTTGAGCCCCAGCCACTTTGGGATTTTGAGTGTCCATGTCTATCTGGGGGCATTCTTATTGCATTCTCCATAGTACAAAAATAACCTCAAGAAAACTACTTTATTCACTGGTAGATTTCCAGTAGGAGGACTGAAAGGCTAGTTACAATAGTTATGAAAATCATGCAATAGTTATACTGTTCCTGGACTCTCCTGCAAATTTGCCTTTAGTAATTATGTTTCATGTCTTCCAGATTTGTATTCTTCTGTGCCATATCTGAAGATATGACCATCTAATGCATACTTTCATTTTCCTGATCGTATGTTGTAGTCCAGCCATTTGCTCCCTACATTTATCACCAGCACCCCACTGATCCACTATTGGAGGGGTTACCTTAAATTTAAATTGTGTACTCAGGAAGCTTGACCTTTAAAGTGTAAAGACACTCATAAAGTGATATATCATATAAATGGGAAGTCTGGTGGGTATAATCACCAACTGGTTTTTGTATCCCATGGAATACATCAGTGAGCACTTCCGGACATGATTCCTAACAGTTCTGTGCAACATTACATTTTTATTGTTTGTACCTACCTTAGGGAATTCCAACTCCTTCTGTTGCATTATTTATAGTGTGAATAGCATATATATTATAACATAACAGTGCTCCCTTAATGCAACATTCCTCCTAACTACCACCGTGTGTGCATAACACCACTTGTGAAATGAACACTCACTTTCTATTAGCACTTCTAGAGTGAATGAGGTCTAGCAGTGCTTTAGGGTGCCTCCTCCAGGGCTCTAAACCACATTGACTCTTGGATTATGGACAGCTCATGGCGGATTCAAGTAACTCACTTCTCATGCAGATTAGTGGCATATGTAAAGCATAAAATGGGGAACAAATAGTGCTCTCTGTATATACTCAATCTTTAATAAATCATTTTAATAGCATAAAAATACTCTTTCCTATACACATTACGCTCAGGATTAGGCTTCCTCAGTAGGGTAGGAGCCATGTTACAAATGCAGTTTAAATAGCTTTCGTTTCTATCAATGACACCCAGCAATAATCCTAAACCAGATGTGACATCATAAAGAGGCCATACTCAGATCCGGGAGCCTCTGCTGCTATGCCAAAACTATACACAGCCCCAAGGTCTGCACTGGAAGTAGCGCAGATCAAGCCATGATGGCATGCCTGGAGCCCGCCTACTCCATGGTAACAACAAAAACATGCGGAAATGTCACATGCAGATTACTGGGCACCAGTATCCTGGGACAGAGTGATAAAACTCCTGTAAGAACCTGCTTGACAGTTTAAAGTGGAACTTCAGTCATTTTTCAACTTTCCATCTATTAAATCTTCTGCCCTTGTTGTTTTAACTTTGAATAGTAAAAATGTTTCCCTGCCAGTAAATACCTTATACAGCCCACTTCCTGTTTCTTGTCTGGTAAAAAGTCTAGGCTTATGAAATCATGCACAGCTCTCTCTCATTCTCGTGAGAGTTTGCCAGGAAGGGATGGGGATCAGTCATAAGAGGGCCAATGAGAGTTGCAGGGTTGCACAGCTAGAGGTGTGCCTCTCTGTGGCTGTGTAAATCTAGGAAGTGAATAGGCAGCAGCTTCAGCTGCCCACAGTTAAAATGGTTTCAACCAGACTCAGTGGAGTGAGATTTTGCAGCATATTTGGCAAGTACAGAATCACAGTATATATAAAATAATATGCAAAGTGGTTGGTGGGAAGCTTCAGAATGGCAAAGATGTGTTTATTACAAATTATGTGAGCAGACTGCAGTTTCTCTTTAACTTTCAAAGCAAACCTAAACGTTGTCCATTCAAGGCAAAGCAATAGGTTTACTTTAGCACACACCTCCTACCCCCATCCCCAGCAGTATTCCCACCTTTCTTTCTCTCCTCCCTGGTCAGCAATGGGAGATCTGGCAGAGCTGGGCCAAACAGTGTAAACCATAGCCCTAGTATATGCTGCTAGTAAGGACTGTATCAGAGTGAACCTATTACATCTTAAATTCTTAACGACTTAAGGACTGCCCCACATACATTTACTGCAGCAGGGCAGCCCTTTATCACAAAATCACATACCTGTATGTAATTTTTTTTCTTCCAGGACTGGGGCAACCCTCTCCCGCTGTGATTGGACACAGCGGGAGCCAATCAGTGGGTCCGGCGGACCCCATGTCCATAGGGACCTGCCGATCGTTCCCGAGACAGACAGAATGGTGGTCTGCAAACAAGGCAGATTGCAATTCTGTAACAGGAGAAGATAGAGATCTTGTGTTTCTGCTAAGCAGGAACATGGATCTCTGTCTTCTTGCAGTACAAGCACCCCCCTACACAGTTAGAAAGCACCCCTAGGGACACATTTAACCCTTTGATCGCCCCTGATGTTAACCCATTCCCTGCCAGTGTCATTAGTACAGTGGCAGTGCATATTTTTAGCACTGATCGCTGTATTAGTGTCACTGGTCCCCCAAAAAGTGTCAAAAGAGTCACTTAGTGTCCGATTTGTCCACTGCAATGTTACAGTCCCACTAAGTCGCTGATTGCCACCATTACTAGTAAAAAGAAAAAATCTATAAAAATGCCATAAAAAATATCTCATATTTTGTAGACGCTATAACTTTTGCGCAAACCATTCAATATATGCTTTTTGGGATTTTTTTACCAAAAATATGTAACAGAATACATATTGGCCTAAATTGATGAAGAAATTATATTTTTTTACATTTTTTTTATTGAATATGTTTTATAGCAGAAAGTAAACAAATTGCCTGTCTTTTTTTGTTTATAGCGCAAAAAATAAAAACTGCAGAGGTGATCAAATACCACCAAAAGAAAGTTCTCTTTGTGGGGAAAAAAAAGGACATCAATTTTATTTGGGTACAGTGTTGCATGACTGCGCAATTGTCAGTTAAAATAATGCAGTGCTATATTGCAAAAAATGGCCTGCTCATGAAGGGGGGGGGGGTAAATCTTTAGGGACTGAAGTGGTTAAAGAATAACTCCACTTTTGTTGAGGAAAAAACTTTCCCTTCTGGATGATCAATATGCATTACAAAAACTTTAACCTTGTTGCTGATTCCTACCTGTTCCTACCTGTTTCAGCTCAGAAGAAATAGCTGTTTGCTTGCTTGACCGCTGTCCTGTGCAGACTGAGTCTGAATGGGAGGCTCTGTGTAAAGGGTATACAGTGTTTATTTTTTGTGAAAATGTGAACTTACACTTAAGGTATCAGCTTTGGGTGAACTTAACCTTTACAGAAGACAAGTTTCACCTTAGAAGCCTTGCAAAGAGCAATTTTATTGGCACTTCTGCAACCTCATGCTACCCAGCTGCAGTGTTATGTTATATTTTCAGATGATCCTGTTAAATAGTTTACAGTGTTTGTGTGTAAAATAAGAGATAATTATGAGGTCTCCAGTGTTCATCTCAGTAGAGAATCAATTTAAATGAGCTCCTGTTAATGTGACAATGTATATAGACAATGTGAAGAACACTTGACAGTTACTAATTACAGTTTGCAGTCACAGAAACCCCACTGAGAAACAAGGCCAGAATGTGGCTAAATTAGAAAGCAGTGTTGACATGCCAGTTCAATCACTTCACTACGTGCTACCACGCAACTCCCAGACTGCTTGCACCTTTCTAGATTTAGGCCACTGGCATTTTATAAACATGGAGTAGAAATAATATCCCTGGCAATTATTTTAAGTGATATAATTGCAATACTAGAGCTGAAATAAATGTTTTGCCTCCCGGGACTTGTATGGGATGGCTCATTAGTGATATAGAATAAAGTAGGAATTTGCAGCAGTAAAACTTTATACTTTTTTTCTACTCTAAACGGAGCTGTGTCATTTGATATAAAAAAAAAAAAATCCTGCCATGAATGTTTGTTTATTCAGGCTTATCCTCGGGGGGGGACATGACACAATTGTCTTGCTGACTGCATGCGGTTTGGCCAAAAAGTATAATGGCAGCACTCTGTTTCTTAAGAGATGTTAGACACAGTGAGGTGGAGAGGTGTGCGGGGACATACTGCTCAGGGACCTGTCTGCTCCCAAGGCATATGTCCTTAATTGAGATTATAGTTTGGGGGCTTTTATGAAACGCCTGCAGCATCTCCATGCCGTGATCCTGTTTGACAGGAATCGTACAAATACTGACACACTGTAATACAAAATAATAGCATTTGGCTGCTTTTCAAACAATCCAGCTTATGTTGATGAAATGAAATAATATGCACATGTATTATTGTCTTGATATATTGCAGTGCAGTGGGGTGAATTTATGAAAGAAAAACTGTTTACTTTCCAAACTAAACAGTCACTTAGCTTAAAGCTGAACTTCGGCATTCCCTTCAGACTTGCACAGTTGTGCAGGTTTCTCTCCTGTACTTGTCTACTTTGATTTCACTGCACACTGTGAGCTTCTCACAATGTGCATTAGAACCTGCAGCAAGTCAGATAGAGTCTGCATCATTTCCTGGGTGGAGGATGTCCAGTGTTATCTAGCTTTTTCTGTCTCAGCCTGACTGACCCATGCCTGCCCCTTTCATTGATATAATTGGGACCAAATGTATGTCATGAAAATGGAATTAAAAAAAAAAAAAACTTAAATGTACAGTAAAACCTTGGATTTTGAGCCTAATTAGTTCCAGAAACATGCTTGTAATCCAAAGCACTTGTATATCAAAGCAAATTTCCCCATAAGAAATAATGGAAACTCAGATGATTTGTTCCAAAACCATTTATTCATAAGTCCTTCAGTCTATAGTCCATATAAAAATATTATAGCAATGTTACTTCAAGGCAATTTAGAGGCAACTTTGAGGTAAATTCAATTAAAGTCTATGGGCACAAGTCGGATAGAAGTCACCTTGAAGCAGTAAAGGAACCTTTTCTAAAGTCGGAGCGACTTCAGTAGTGCTAATTAAGACAACTCTCATTGACTAAATTGGATCCCAAGCAGTGTGAACCAAGTCTAAATGCCGTGCCTTCATTAAATGTAACCGTATTGCTACACTTAGAGGCGCCTCTCTTCTCTTTTATACTCAGTTGTGACGTGATGCTACTCGTATTGCAAGACCTTGCCTGTTTATCAAGTTAAAATTTATAAAACAATTTTGCTCATCTTGTAAAACACTCGCAGACCAAGTTACGTGCAATTCAAGGTTTTACTTTATTAGCACATTGATAAGGTTGATGAGGTTCTCTTCAATCATCCAAGTACAAGCAAACACATAATCATCATTTATTTTCTTGAAAAAAAGTGAATGTAATGCAAAAAAACAGGTCCAAATAATGTTTGCTATATTTATAACAGAGGGGAAACAGGGGAACCAACAATAAAAACCTGATTTAATTCCTCTTTGCTCTATCCAAAAATGAAAAAAACAGATTTGCCTTTAGTTATACTTTAAGTTCATGATTTTAGACTTTTGTTTAGCTTTTTTGTAGCAAAGTAATTTGAGAGGTTGAACAGGAAATATATGCAAGAAAACTTGAGAGAATATAATGCGTTATAGCAACTATACTTACATGGGTTGAACTAAGATACGTTCATTGAGTTTAACCTTAAACAACTCAGAACCCTCTAACCCCTAGCTCATCCAGAGGAACGTAGAGCACTTTATAACGTGTGCCCTGCAAAAAGTCAAATCCTTCCTGACCCATAAAGGCAACCAAATAAATTCTTGGATCAACCTTCTACCATGTATTTTTAGAAATGTAAGTAACCCTGTATATTTTATTCCTTTAGGACACTTCTACGCCTTTTTTTTTTAAATGAATTGCTGCAACTGCGTGAGCTATTTTCTCTAGAAGTCTATTCCAGATTTCCAAAGCATTTACAGTACAGAGCCCTTTCATAGGTTGACGTTTAACTTCTCACTTTCCAGTCACAAGAAGTACTCTTGTGTCTTTTGTAGTGACCTTAAAGAGAACAGGTTTCCACTGAATTTTTTATATAGACTATTAATTTATTTATACGGAGTGATCATGCCCCCACTTAATTGCCGCTTCTCAAGGGTAAACAAATTCCATTTAATTAGGCTGTCCTCTAGCTGATCACCTCCATACTACTTATTCATTTAGTTTTCATTCTCCACAACTGAACTACCAGAAATAATCAAAATAAAAATATCTAACTTCACTTTCCAATTTTAAAAGAGATATATTAAGATATACACTATATTACCAAACGTATTGGGACACGTGCCTTTACACACACATCTTTCATGGCATCCCAGTCTTAGTCTGTAGGGTTCAATATTGAGTTGTCCCACCCATTGCAGCTAAAACAGCTTCAACTCTTCTGGGAAGGCTGTCCACAAGGTTTAGGAGTGTGTCTATCGGAATGTTTGACCATTTTTCCAGATGCGCATTTGTGAGGTCAGGCACTGAGGTTGGACAAGAAGGTCTGGCTCACAGTCTCCACTCTAATTCATCCCAAAGGTGTTCTATCGGGTTGAGGTCAAGACCAGTGCACAAAGCAAGGTCCATAAAGACACGGATGAGCGAGTTTGGGGTGGAGGACCTTGACTGGCCTGCACAGAGTCCTGACCTCAACCCGATAGAACATCTTTGGGATGAATTAAAGTGGAGACTGCGAACCAGGCCTTCTTGTCCAACATCAGTGCCTGACACCACAAATGCAATTCTGGAAGAATTATCAAACATTCCCCTAGACACACTCCTAAACCTTGTGGACAGTCTTCCCAGAAGAGTTGAAGCTGTTATAGCTGCAAAGGGTGGGCCAACTCAATATTGAATCCTATGGACTAAGACTGGGATGCCATTAAAGTTCATGTACGTGTAAAGGCATGTGTCCCAATACTTTTGGTAATATCGTGTATATATCAATATGGCTTTGAAAGCTTAAGTTTAGGTAAACATTTTTTTTGAAATCCAACACAAGAGACATTTAAGTGTCCCTTTCAGTGCTGCAAGGGTTAATATGAGCACTGTTACAGGCTCTTCAAGAATGCCAACTGTGCCCCACCCATTCTTGCCCCTCCTTCATGTATATATTACTTTTCATTGATGAAAGCAATAGTACAGATCCTATGGATAGAGAAGGGGTGGAAAGAGAGGGCATAGCACTCTTGACAAATTCTTGTGACTGGTCCATCACTCATATTAACTCCTGCAGTCGCAGTCTTCCATATTAAAACTGGAAAGATTATAGTCGGGTGGGGGGAAGCAGAGGACTTTGGATTTAAACTATGACAGCCAGCGCAAGCAAAGGGGACACTTCTTATTAAAATTAAGTACCATCCCTTGTGCTGATTTTTTTAATTTTATTTTACCCAGCAATGGCTAATAAGCACACATCTGCCAGTATTTTAGAATCATGAACCAGGGCAGGCTAAAGCTCTGTCTACAAGCCTCCCAAAACCTCCTCACATTTGCTCAGTAATACCCAAAGTTAAATCAGCAAACCAAATCCCATCATAAGAATGAACAACATAAATTAGATGTGTCCCATTTAAACTTGGACTGTAAAAGTTGTGACTGTTCTGATTCAACATAAAGCATATAACAATTTCTAAAAATCACAGTAATCATTTTTTCCATTTTCCCATTAGTACCCGAATAAGAACAAGAAATAAGAATAAGAAAATGCTGTATAGCATTTCTTACGAAACTGTATTTATTTATTATGCCAGTCAACTTGTTGGTAAATTGCATACTTTTATTCTCAGTAATATAATGTGTATGCGCATGCTGTGTTAGCTAGAATCCTGAGCACCAGCAATAACATTGTGTTAAACATCATGTTTAGTGAGATGCCTGTGCATCCTTAACTCAGTGAATATCTCTTGCTGTCCATCTCTGATCTTGAACAGCTTTGAAATATGACCTTATAATAGACTTGCATCGCTTTACATTGCAGGTAATCTGTCAGCGAATGCAGTCTGACCTTTACTTGGCAT
Source organism: Aquarana catesbeiana (assembly GCF_042186555.1). NCBI lineage: Eukaryota > Metazoa > Chordata > Amphibia > Anura > Ranidae > Aquarana > Aquarana catesbeiana. The sequence continues at coordinate 225,910,464 of NC_133327.1, forward strand.
GCCTTGTCAATCCCAAACCGAAGGTTTTAGGTATTTCTTGTAATCATTTTATGATTATGCAGTGACATTAGAGATTCTAGTAGCTGCACATCCAGATATTAAATAAAAGATGGCATAAAAAATGTCTGCCTTTTATTAGAGAGCCAATCTAAATTTGATATAATTAGCTCTGGGAGCCTAGGAAGGTTCCTGCAATTTCTCAAAGAAAGCCAGCGGTCCATTTGGCTAATGAGCATCGCGAGCTGTCTGGGTGGTTAAGGGACAAGCTAATGAGAGGAAATGTTCTATTCTCCTTTCTCTATCCCATTGTATACCCAGTACGTTTCCAGGCATCCTGAGTTATCTTAAGCTTTTCAACACCAAATCATGACCTTATCTCATGGCATGTAAAAATTAATTAACTCAATCCTGGAGAAATTAGATTATCTACCACATTACTCCCTAAAGATTATTATGGTAGTTTTGGAATAGAAAATATTGAAACCACAGAAAAAGTGAATATCAGTATTTTCGTATATCATCTATAAATTACATATAATATACAGAATACACATGCACAGATTAATGGTTTGATCTGTTTTTTTCTGTTATTTCTTTTTTTTATTTCCTTAAAAGCAGAACTCAAAAAATAAATGGCACGCTCATTAACGTAAAACGTTTAATTCATTTAAAATACTGCTGGTTTAAATGCCTGGATTCTATCTTTACATTTGCATACATTGACTCTCTCTCTGTACAACAAAAATCCAGCTAAGTTTTGGAGACAGTGCACTGTTAGTCATATTCTGCTGCATTGCACAAGACAGCACAGCATTGGATGTTCTAGTTTGTTGATATGCAGGTGACACAGGAAGATGCAAAACTATAAAAGGAATAATGAAGTCACTCTGCTGGCTATGCAGTCCGGCAGGGGTGTGTGACTCACAAAAGTGGCCAAACAGAATTATATTATATATTATAAGAGAACAAATATTTTAGACAGTTAACTCATATATAGTCTTAGGGATCATTTACACTTGCGTCTGTCTTTGTCCCTCCTACGAAAAATGATCTGCAGTGGATCTTTTTTCAGAGGCATTTGACAGGAAGGCCACAGATGATATGTCACCTCTCGGATGCCTGTTTTAACCCTTGTAAGGCCGGAGCACCATGCCACAACCTCAACCGCCACTTGTTCCTATGACAGCTGTCTACAAGGGAATTTACCTCACTTTGAGATTTTCATTCACGTCCTCTTGTGTTAAAGTACAGAAAGTGAAGGGAAATCTCAAAAATGGAACACACAAAAAAAAACTATTCCTTACGTCAAAAAATGTAAAAACAAAAAAGTCTTAAGATAGGCTTTAATCTTTTGTTTCTTAGATTAGATCCTCATTTTATTTTGATGTCCTTTTTTGACATATCCAAGCTCTTTAACATCTTTCATTTCTTCACTTATTGTGATACATTAAGATCTAGGATTTTCACTTCATAAGATCCATTCTTCTTTCTTTTTACACATTATATCCTGTACCCAGGACTTTTTTTCTCAGAGAATAGGTGCAGGAACTCCCCCTTTCTGAGCCACCCCTTTTCTCCACCCTACCCACCTCTGAGCACCGTTCCTTGGTTCCACCCCTTACCCACCTCCCAGTACTGCCCTTTTAGACAATACAGAACCAAGTATCAATTTGTGGTGCTAAGTAATCAGTAAGGACTTTGGTAATTATAACAAGAAAAGCAGTATAATAGAACCCCTGCAGCAAGTAACAATAGAGCCCCTGCCAGCAACAATAGAGCCCCGCCAGCAACAATAGACCACCCCACCACAAAAAATTCCCCCCAGCAACCATAGACTCCCAGCAGCAACAGCAGATCTCCCCACAGCCAGCATCAATAGATTCTCCGGCAGCCAGCAACAATAGACCCCTCCCTCAACAGTAGATCTCTCCCAGCAACAACTGACCCCCCAGCAATATAAGACCCACCCCCAGCAACAGTAGGCCTTCCACCGGCAACAACAGACTTCCTCAGAAACAATAATCCCCATGCAAAAATAGATACCCTCCAGCTAGAATAGATTCCCTAGCAGTGAGTATCAATAGAACCTGCAGCACACCCCAGCACCACTTGCTGTCAGTGGTGAAGGTGCCGGAACTGCGTTCCCCCGCGTTCCCGCTGAAAAAAAGCCCTGCCTGTACCACCACCTGATGTACAACTCAGAAGCATAACAGATACAGCACTATACTTAACAGTTGGAAAGGTGTGATTTTCTTATATATGTATACTTTTTTTTCTTTCCTTTTTTTTGCTCTACTGGTCCCCTAGTTCAGTTTGTGTTTCAGCCAAATATAGTACTTAATAAAAAATGCGTCTGTCTTTTTAAGTATTGGGCTGCAGTATTGGCTTTTGTGATGAGATTGCAGGTAAGGTTTCCTTCTGACCATTGATGAGGGAAATTGCCCTGGTTCTATTCACAGTCAGTTGCGAAACATCATTAAACTTCAGAACTTCAGAAAATCTGAACTTTTCCCTGAACCCCATTGAAGTCTATGGAGGGATTTGGATATTAAGTTCTTTCCTTTTGTGGGATTAATTAACAGACGCTTATCAAAAAGAGGGACGGGGAGCTGGGAACTCCTATGACGTGAACCAAAAAAAATATTAATATTGTGCACCAGGGAGAGGACCTTTTCTTTGAGGGCTACATTACAGATGCACAAATGCTTTAAATTGCAATTTTGGGGGATGTGTTAATGCTGGTGTTGTGAAACATCACTATATTTACAGACAGCATTAGAGAGGAGGAGGGGGGAGTGGGTGTATTAGTAAGGCTGGCCATACACTATTCAATTTTCCTGTTCAACTTTCCTTTAGATTTACCAAAACCATATAATAGGAGGTCAAACCTAAACACTTTCAATTTGGATGCAATCAGGCAGGCCCTTGTACTACATAGTTGAAGGTAAATCTAAAGAAAATTGAACAGGAAAATTGTATGGTGTATGGCCAGCTTAATGCTGGCAGACAGCTGCCTGCTCTATGCCTAGGAGAATTCAGGTGCAGAAAGTTATGACAGCCAGTCAACTATCTACTGCAGTGGTTCTCAACTCTTGTCCTCAGGACCCACTAACAGGCCAGGTTTGCAAGATTACTGAAACACAGGTGAAACAGGTGATATCATTTGCTGCTCAGTGATTGCAGTATTTTAGACTGCATCTCCCCAAGGTAATACTTAAAATCTGGCCTGTTAGTGGGTCCTGAGGACAGGAGTTGAGAACCACTGATGTACTGGGTGTACTGTGACTGTATTGATTGGCTGCTTTGGAAAAAAAAAGGCACTTGTGTCCTACCTCCAATTTTTCCAGCCTTAACACAGCTATAATCTGCAGGACCAACTCACCCCCTACCACCACATGCAGCATCTCTGCCTTTGATTTTAGACCTGCCCATGTTTGTAGTGTTTTTTTAATATTTACTAAAATTATGATGATTAAGGGGTGAATGTTCAAGGCTTTTGATGCACACCAGTTACCCCACAGCAATGCTGTGGCTGCTGTGTACAAACATAAGTCATGAGAAGGCAGCCATTGCAAGCCATGGGAGACATGTACCATTTCTGTACCATTTTTTTTTTGTCATTGCTACTACCAATGACAAAAAAAACAACTAAAAAGTAATGTTTGACAATTAAATATTTGGAAAGTCCTGTGTCGTGAGTGTTAAAGAATATCACATGTATGTACTGTATGTTCTCCAGAGGGTTGTTACCTTAGTTTAACCATTCTGCTCCTTCTGTAAGGGTACTGTATGTATACTGGTCCAATCACACATTTTAAATCATAGCAACCATAAATCTGCTGTTCATCCTAAATATTTCATACATAAATATAAAAGCTGAATATTCCAGAACAATGATGATAGTTCTTTGTTTGAACATGTACATTTATTTTAAAAAATGTCTAAAACTAAAAGTGCACATAATAGAAATGCAGTGAAGGCATAAACGCAGCCCTTTCATGGGGAACTGGGGGATATATAATTATCTTTGTCTATAGAGCACCACATTGATATCTGATTCATGCCAGCATCGGTTTATTATTCAGAGCTTTGTGCCTTTGTGCTGTTATCTGCAGCAGCAGCGAGGACACTCCACGTGGGTGGGTGTCTATCTATATATCTAGCTGTGTGTGTGTGTGTGTGTGTACCGTGTGTGTATATGCAGTATGTATATACAGTATCTCACAAAAGTGAGTACACCCTCACATTTTTGCAAATATTTTATTATATTTTTCATGTGACAAAACTGAAGAAATGACACTTTACTACAAAGTAAAGTAGTGAGTGTACAGCTTGTATAACACTGTAAATTTGCTGTCCCCTCAAAATAACTCAACACAGCCATTAATGTCTAAACCGCTGGCAACAAAAGTGAGTACACCCCTAAGGGAAAATGTCCCAATTGGGCCCAATTAGCCATTTTCTTTCCCCGGTGTCATGTGACTGGTTATCAGGGGCGTAACTAGAACCTTCAGGGCCCCAGTGCAAGAAACAATGATGAGACCCCCCCTACCCACCCCCGCTTCCAACACAATCACAGCGGTCCTTTACCATGTGATTAGCTCGCATGTGAACAGACTTTCTGGGTATCGGCAGCCCCTGCCTCCCAAACTGTGTCTGTGTAAGGAAAGGGGAGGCGTTAACTGCCAAGAATGTCAGTAAATTGTTTACATTGATATTCAGTGCTGCCTATCAGTGCCACCTATCAATGCTCATCAATGCCACCTATTATTGTCATCAGTGCTGCCACCAGTACCGCCAATCAGTGCTGCATTTCAGTGCTGCCTATCAGTGCTCAACAATACTGCCTATCAGTCTCCATCAATTCTGCCTGTCAGTGCCCATCAATACTGCCTACCAGTGCTCAGTGCAGCCTATCAGTGCCTATCAATGCCACCTATCAGCATCCATCAGTGCCGCCTATCAGTGTCCATTAGTGCTGCCTATCAGTGATGCTTATCAGTGCTCAATGCCCATCAGTGCTGCTTATCAGTGCCCATCAATTCCGCCTATCAGTGCCACCTATCAGTGCTCATCATTGATGCCTATCAGTGCCACCTATCACAGCTTATCAATGCCACTTATCAGTGCCCATCAGTACCACCTCTCAGAAATCAACAATGCTGCCTAGCAGTGCCTATCAGTGACACTTATCAGTTCTAAATGCCTATCAGTGCCACCTATCAGTACCCATCTATGCTGCCTATCAGTGCCCATCAGTGCCACCTATCAGTGCCCATCAGTGCAGCCTATGAGTGCTGCCTATCAGCGCTTATTAATGCCCATCAGTGCCACCTATCAGTGACTCCTATCATTGCTCATCAATGCCGCCTATCAGTGTCCATCAGTGCCACCTATCAGTGCTCATCAATGCCCATCAGTGCTGCGCCGCCTATCCATGCCACAGACCATTGCGCATCAGTGCCACCTATCAGTGCTGCATATCAGTGAAATCTATCAGTGCCCTCTACCATGCCTATCAGTGCCAACCAGTGCCACCTATCAGTACTCATCAATGTTGCCTATTAGTGGTTATCAATGCCCATCAGTGCCACGCCACCTATCTGCGCCACAGATTGGGCCCAATTTGGACTATTTCACTTAGGGGTGTACTCACTTTTGTTGCCTGCGGTTTAGACATTAATGAATATGTGTTGAGTTTTTTGAGGGGACAGTAAAATGACACTGTTATACAAGCTGTAAACTCACCACTTTACATTGTAGCAAAGTCATTTCTTCAGTGTTGTCACATGAAAAGATATAATAAAATATTCACAATAATGCGAGGGGTGTACTTACTTTTGTGAGATAGTATATATATATATATATATATATATATATATATATATATATATATATATATATATATATATATATATATATTGGTGTTTTTTGGTTTGTTTTAAGGAGAGTAAACCGGGAGAATATCCATATACATAATAGAAATGAATATGGGAGCTGGTTTACCTGCCAAAGGATTTGTATTGTTGTCCGCCCAGTTCTCTGAAATTCACAGCCCTAATTGATAGTACAACCCGTTTTGTAAGCTGGCATTTCTTTTCTGCAGTTAAACTAGGTCACCTCACTGCCCCATGACTGGACAGTAAAGAAGCAGCAAAAGTGTGATAAGGTCATCCCCATGCTTCCCTCTCCTGTTAGTGTGTAAAACTAATTGTCCTACCCCCTCAGATACAGTATGTATAGTAGATGCATTTAAATATATATTTGTTTTTTTAAATTAAATACATAGCTATTAAAATGGGTTTCTACTATCTGATTGGAGTTCAGCTTTACCAGTTTTTATGTTTGATCAACCAGAGCATTATTTTAGATATTCTGATATAATTAAATAATGAATAAAATTGCTACTGCAAAACACATAAGATGCTAGAGAGTCTTAAAGTGTCGAGAGAGTATGTGGGCTGCCACCACAGGCCCTCTTCTAAAAGTACTAGATGCCTGGTAGTGTCTGATTTTAGTACTTTTGAATCACAGACCTGGAACAAGTGGACATACTTATTATACTTTACACTTGTACCAGGTCAGAAACTCACTGAAGTCAAAGCATCAAAATGATAGCCATGAAAACAAAAGTAGAGCTCAGCAATGGCAGACTCCCATAATCCAAGACTCCAAGAAGGAGCAGACTACCAACATAACTGGAGGAGCATGAAACTCTTGCGTGGCTTTTGCATGGATTAGTGAAATAATGGGATGTGAGAGTACCAGTCTTCCTTATTCCTGCAGTTATATAAGAATTGCATTTTTGGATTTGGATTTACTATTTAATATCAAAGCTTTCATTTACATTTTGTGCACATTCGATGGGAGATTGCTAATTAATAAAAAGTGGCACCAGTTGAGATAGAACTTGTCTCAGACACTTTTTAATAATTCTCCCTATTGTGTGGGGGGATTTAGTAAATTATTTTAGGAACTAAATCGTTAATGTCTTGCTTGTTAAAAAACATAAAAAAAAAATATGGAGCATGATAGAAACACTGAGAAAATATTAGAGGTACCTTTTAACAAGAGAAATTCTCTTATCTGATACAAGCAATTGTATATATTGTATTTATCAATTATATTGTGTATTGGAGGGGAAAGTTACAGTGGATGGAACGTTGATCTGCTTAGGTTTGAATATTTTGGCCCTTCCACATTGTTTTCCGTTTTAATTGTTGACCCGCAAAAGAAAATGTGTGTTGCCCATGTACTATGAAATGGTCAGAATGGTTGATACCCCTATGGGAAAAAAAAGAATATTTCTCCCATGTCATGAACTTGCATGGTGTTTATAATAGCTAATGGTCAAAATTAGCTTATCTGAAGAAGAACATAATTTTTCATTATAAGAACAAGCAGACTGTGTGTTTTATTTTCTGTCATCGACATTATCCGCATTTGACTCAATACACTTTACACACTTGACTAGACATTGTGGCTCGTTTGGGTACTGTGAAAAGTCTGCATTTAACTGTTCTTGCAGAAGGGCTTTAATTGATTGGGATTGTCTTACGTGATTTTTACAGACATAAGTGGATGACATGCACATATTTTCCCAGAAAATTTATAGTTTGGAAAATGAATCCTAGCATGGGTCGTACGTTAGTATAGATTAAGTTGGTACCTCTTATAACTAAATCAATGACCTTTGGAGAGAAAAAGAGAGAGAGAAAGGAGGGGAAAATTAACACTTGGTTCCAGATATTAAATTACAGACAAATTTACAGCTGTCTTCAATAATGCATTCATTTCTGAGAGCATGACTTTATAATATTAAATATTTTAATAGAATCTTAAATTTGAGCTCCTTTACTGTGCTACCTCTGGTTTATTAAAGGCAGACAATTCTTAATCATGGGTGCTTGTGGCAAATTATTAGACTGTTAAAGGGCATTCAGTAAGTCATGTATTTATCTAGTCCTTTACCAAAAGCCATTCATTATTGGTTTGTTGCAACTGCTTAATGGCAGCCTGCATACAATATATTCACATTGGAATAAACATCATTTCCTGTTTTTAAGCTAAGATGTTTAAAAAATGATTATTTTTGAATATTTTTAACTGTTTAAAAAAGATAAGGCAGAGAATGGAGGGAGTGGCCTGAGGAAGATGGAGTAGAGACACACGCTCATTGAGGCTCCGTTCATCCCTCCGACCGTCCGGCTGTTTGATTGTTTTATATGGCCATTAATGCAGCGGCAAACCTGAGCAAATAGAGCTATCGAGCCCTGACATCTACCTTGTAATGGGGAGGAGAGATAACAAGCTCCAGCAGACACCTGTGCAGCTCGAGATCCAGCAATACTTCTCGGTAACACGAGCTGCAGTATCCCGGAGCCGAACGGTGGAGAGACAAGGAGGCGCGGACTTTGAAAAACGGACGTCCAAAGCAGATCTTGGAGAGCGTGAAAGCCCCGACCTAGTAGAGCATTTCTGCCCGGCCCCCTCAGAGATGCTGAAAACAGAGGCTGGAGTGCCAGGCAGCACAGATGTACACTGACTTCCCTGGAGAACCGGGTTAAACAACTGGAGCAGGTACAGATATTACAGTCTTACTATGCCCCCCACTGCAGCTCCGTATGGAAGAATTGGAAGACCGTAGTAGGCGTAAGAATTTGAGGTTCAGGGGGGTACTGGAGGCAATGGGGAAAGAGGACTTGCAGCCCACGATTATGGCAATATGCCATCAGCTGGTCTCCTTTACCCCCCTCAGACCCTAGAAATTGAGAGGCTACACAGATCCTTAGGACCCCGCTCAACAGACTTAAACAGACCCCGAGATGTTATATGCTGTTTTCACCGTTACATTCATAAAGAACTGATTAGCCGTAAGGCATGGGAAGCAGGAGAAATTATCCATGAGGGGTTTTCAGTGAAAATTTTACCAGACCTATCACGAGCTACTCTACAGCGAAGAGCAATGTTACGCCCTCTATTGGACAGAATTAAGAGCATAGGGGGTCCGTATCGATGGGGCTATCCTATCTCACTAACTGTAAAAAGGGACTCATCATCATTTAAGCTGAAGCACCCCACTGACCTCCCAGACTGATTTGTGTTTTGGGTTATGTGTGTTTTGGTCACAGATATATTGAACTGAACTTAACTGAATAGGGAAGAATGTCACAGAGTTTTTTGAGTTATTACTGGATATTGGGGAATTTTCCCCCTTTTTTTTTTTTTCTTTCATTAATATATTGTATAATGTCACGGAAAGGCTGATCTAATCTATTAGAAAATGAGGATGTCTCTCTCTTTCCTTTTGCATCCACTGCACTAATACACTGAATGGAATAATGTCACAGAAATGTCACTAAAAGGCTGAATTAATTTATTAGAAGGCGGGGATCTCTCCCCTCCCCCCCCCCCTTTTTTTTTTTTTCAGAGGGGACAGGTCTATGGAGATGTGGTTCCTTCCCTCACCCTGGGATGGGGGGGGAAATGTAGCCTGACTGGGGGTTGATATAGATGGGCTATTATATTGGAATTTTGAATATCTAAAAATCTGAGAGGTGAGATAAATGTATTAATGAGGGGAAAGATGGATGAGTTGGCCGTTGTATATAGAGATGGAGGGGGAAGGGGGTGGATTGGGGGGGCAACAACAGGGTGAAATAGGAATCTTGGAGATATTGAAGTGGGGAGGAGTGGAGGGAGGGGGGGAGAGGTAGGAGGTAATTAGTAGACAGAGGACAAGGGACAGAACATCGGAGAGGAGGATTTCTCTTTCTCTCCTTCCCCCTCTTTCCTTTCTCTCTTTTCCATCTCTATCTTCTTTCCCCTGGATCACCCGAAGGGTGCTCTTTCTTGCTACCCTGTCCATAATATATAAAGTAGTTAGTAGACAATGTAGCCAGAAGATTGAAAATGAGTGGGGGGAAGTGGGAGAAAGGAGGTTATGAGGAAGAAATTGGACAGGGCAGATGTAGTTGTAAAATATGGATGGGATACGGACAGTCGGGGGGATGGGGTTGGGAGCTGAGCTTTACATCCAACTCAGATCAATCCCCCATAATGGCCAGTGCCCACAGGAAACATAAACTAGAGGTTTAGAAGTGGGCCTTTTCCTTAGGGATTTAGAGGGGGTAGTAGTTATAGGGGTGGGGGGAGGTATTCTTTATAGAAAGGGGGGCGGGGTTTTTTTTATTTTTCTTTCCTCAGTTTCACAGTAAGAAATAGAAGGGGTGAAAGTAACCTCCTTAAATGCTAAAGGACTTAATGTCCTGGAAAAAAGAAGGATGGTCCTTAATGATTTGAAACGTTACAGCACGGATGTAGCATTTGTGCAAGAAATACATTTTAAAACAGGAGGACTCCCTTTCTTACAAAACAGATTCTTTCCTTGCACTTATCACGCCTCTATTCAAAAAGCAAAATCTAAAATTTTTAAAAAGGTGATCTCGTGCATTCAAATCTAATCACACATATTGTAGCAATTGATGTACAATTAAAAATATATCTAATAAATACAACAATGAAAAAAAGAATTGGGTGAAATGGATCAAAAAAGCAGCAATAAAAAAAATAAATAAATAAAATCAAGTGTTCCAATTAGGTGCATAGCGGATGATTTTGTCTTGCCCTTTCAAAGTGCCTCAGTGTGAAAATGACTGGATAAGGCAGACTTCATGCAGATCTTCATGTATAATTGTCCAATAACTTAAGGCTCTCAGAACTCTCACCTTAATATTGTTGGTAAATAAGCGTCATGATATACTATCTGCTGGTTACATCACTATAGCCTCCTGGTCGTTCTCCTCCACTACATTAGGTTTAATTCCATTCCTCTCCACCAATGATAGAACTGACCGCCTGATAAATGATTTACCTCCAGGGCTCAGTGGCCCGGTGGGGTAAAGGAGAAGAAAAAACAGAGGGGCTCTGATGGTGTAGTACGTTCATTAAGAATAGTAATTTATTAAGGCTAAAAAGTGGTCTCTTACATTTAAAATATTTAAAAACAAGCGAGTACAGCAAAAGCAGCGTTCAGAGCACCTCCTTACTAGACTTCCGCTTACGTCAGTGCTCCTCCACTCCCTATGCGTTACGTCACCGCTCGTGACTTCATCTGGAGAACCGGATTGGTCGGAGAGGAATGAATTTTATATTGCGTTGCCGGAAGTGTTATAGCGGCCATTTTCTTGTAGTCCGCTAATGTATTTAAGCGCGGCCATTTTTAGAAAGGTAAATTGATGTATCTGGCGGCCATGTTTTAGTAGATCAATTTAGTATTGTCATCAATAATGGTATATGGCAATAATGTGTATATTGAACTATGCGTTTAGAAGAATAAAGATACCAATGATTCAAATGGGCAATTTAGGAGGGGATACCTACTAAATAAAAGTGTATAGTGTGGGTGTGTCAGTCGTAAACCTTTATTCGTAAGAAGTAGCCCTAATAAATACATATTGATGAATAAATGACACATTTAAAAAACATACTTATAATAATGTGAATGTATAATTAATAAAATATGATGAAATAAATACTATATAAGGGTATATTAAAAGGTATATTAAAAATGAGCTATATAAAAGCCAATGTGTCATACATGTGTACGGCCATTACATCAAACCAACATAATATGTAATTAGTTAAAAATTACTGAGAAAACTGTTTAAATCAAATTCAACATTAATACCTCTAGGTACTAAAGTGCGCATGGTGTGTATTCAATAGGACTCCCTTTGACTAATGGTTCTTATTGTGTGGCTACCTCTCCATGACCCTTTGTATTTTTCTATACCCCAAAATTGGAGGTGTGCCGGGTCCTGGTTGTGTACTAATGCAAAATGTTTGGATACATTATGTTTGGGATTTCCCTTTATGATGTTTTGAATATGCTCTTTTACTCTAACTTTGAGGGCTCTCTTGGTTCTACCTACATATTGGAGGTTACAGCTACATTGTAGCACGTATACTACTCCCTCTGTGTGACATCCTATAAAGTTATTAATTGTAAAAATCTATTTTGTAGTAGTTGCTATGAAATCTGTTCTTTTACCCTGGAATTTTTTAGCATGTCTACATGCATAGCAATTTCTGCAGGGAAATCTAAAGGTGTATCAATTTTGATTTCTAACTGGGTGCTGTGGTCCCTTATGGGTAAATATTTAGACACAAATGGTCGGTATCTTTTTTTGAAGGGCCATATTGGAGGCACTAAAGTGACTCTAGCCAGTGTATATGTACCGAATATACATCAAGACTCCTTTCTGGGGAAAGTTTTATCAGAATTAGCAGAGTTCGCGGAGGGAAAGTTGATTCTGGGGGGGATTTCAATACCCCACTGGACCCTAGGGTAGACACCTCCTCTGGGACCTTCTCAGTTTTAAGTGGTACCAGGAAGGGTGTAATATGGAAACTGCATGAATTACAGTTGGTAGACGCATGGCGGACTTTACATGCAGGAGAGAGAGATTATACTTTCTTCTCAAATCCGCATCAAGTATACTCCCGCAGAGACCTATTCCTGGATCTGCTTGATTCAGTTTTGAGGATTTCCATAGGAAGTATAACGTGGTCAGACCATGCCCCGGTCACGCTGTTTCTCTCCCTGCCAGGCACGGCTCCCTCCCCGGAGTGGGATGGCACTTAAATGGGAGCTTGTTGTAAGATCCCAATATTCGGGAGGATGTAGCTAAAGAAATTATGGTATACTTTCAAAAAAATGACACTCCGGGGAGTGACCCGAGCATGATATGGGAGGCTCATAAAGCTGTGACCCGGGGGATTGATTAAACATGGATCTAGGCGGAAGAAAGAATGAGAAAAACAGATAAAAAAACCACTAGAGGAAATACAGGTTTTAGAATCCCAGCATAGGAGGACACAGGCACCCGCTGTTGGGAGAGAATTGATGCATCTGAGGCGGCAGATCACGGACATTCTTCAATATAAAGCTAAGGCAAGGATACAATCAGGTAGAAAGGCAACATATGAACTCGGAGACAAATGCAGTAAGTTATTGGCTGGGAAACTTAAAGAAAACGGTACGACAACATACATACCTCAAATAAAATGGGGAAATGGACAGTTAATATCATTGCCAAGGGATATAGTGCAGAGGTTTGGACAGTAATATTACTCTATAATCTGGCCCCAGCACCCTCACCTCTTACCATACTGGTGGTTTTAGATCAAGTAGGGTTTGTCCCGACCTGTGAGGTGAGGGATAATACTATTAAGGTACTTAGTTCAATATGCCAACAATACAAATACTCCTTGTGTTTTTTTGAGTACAGATGCTGAAAAAGCATTCGATAGAGTAAATTGGCAGTTCATGTTTGAAGCTCTTAAGCATATGGGAGTGGGAGACTGTATGATCCAATGGATATCTGGGGTTTACACTACAACACAGGCATCAGTTAAAGTAAATGGAGTATTTTCAAAACCTTTCAAAACTACAAATGGCACGCGCCAAGGGTGTCCCTTGTCACCATTATTGTTCGCTCTTATGCTAGAACCTTTACTTAACAAGATTCGCCAAAACCCGGATATCCAGGGGGTATGCTTAGGAGATAAGAATTATAAAGTCTCAGCTTATGCAGACGACTTGCTGTTTTCCATGTCTAATCCTCTTATCTCACTGCCTAACCTTATGAAGGGGGTGAGACTGCCTCCTCTAATACAAAAGGTATAAACCAAATTTCAACTTTGGGTATCTGCGGCGCTGAGTTATTTGGGTACATATATACCATCAAATATAGGAAATACTTTTGCGGTAAATTTCTTACCATTATATAATTCAGTACGGTCCTTACTAGACAAGTGGCAACATGGATTACATTTGTGGTTTGGCCACTGCAATATTATTAAAATGTGTATTCTGCCAAAATTTTTATATCTTTTTCAGGCGTTACCTATTACTATCCCGGTGCTATGGGGGGTAGCTGTTCCTGATGTATTCAAGTATTATCAAGCGGTCCATTTAGGGAGGCTAGTGGATTGGTGTAGACACGTGGAATTTAAGCAATAGATAGACATGGAACAACAGCTGAGCCCTGTACCCCTGCGTAGAGCAACCTGGTGTTACGAGGAGCTACTGCTCTCCCTTAAAAAACACCCTATTTTAGGTCGTACATTGCGAATCTGTGCTAAGATTTGTCGTAATCCTAGATGCTCTTCGATCCACTCACCTTTGTACCCTATACTGGGAAATCCCAAATTCCAGCCAGGAATGGAAAAGGGAGTATTTAATAAACTGGAAGAGAAGGGATGTTTTCAAGCGTCACACTTTGTGCAATTGGAAGCCTGGCCAACAATTGCAGCATTGATGCAACCAGGAGGGTATTATGAGGTAAATTTTTGGCAAGCAATACAAATCCGCCACATCTTAGGATCCTTGGGAGCACCAATAAATTACCAGCGTCAACTTACTGCATTTGAATTATATTGTGAGGAGAAAGAACCTCTCCCCCGGGTGATCTCTAAGATTTACACACTTTTAAACACCCCGTCGGAGGAGTTTGTGATGCCATCCATTTGTAAGTGGGAAAGAGATCTTAATAAAACTTTTACTTCAACCCAGTGTCGGAATATCATCTATTTGGCAATGAATTTGTCAATAAATACACAAACACAGGAATTAAATTACAAATTGTTATCTAGATGGTATTACACCCCGTCGAGGCTCAGTAAATTTTCAGTGGAGACCTCAGATCGGTGCTGGAGATGCAGAAAAGAAGAAGGAACCCTTCTACATATTTTCTGGTCCTGCACTAAGATAAGAAAATATTGGCTAGAGGTTCAGAAAATCTCTCAAAAATGTACAGATCTTTCAATACCAGATTATCCCGCTTTTTTTTTTACTCCATTGCTCACAGATCCCGGTGCATGGGTATATAAAAGGCCCGTGCTGTGCCACTTGATAAATGCTGCCAAGGCCTGTGACACTATGTGTTGGAGAGACACAAGACCACTCTCTATTGCAAGGTGGCTTAATAAGGTCAGAGAAATTGGAGCCATGGAAGACTTGGTCTACTCGGCCCAAAACAGAAAAGAACAATATGTTCAAACATGGTCAGTATGGGACCGATTTGTATTTTCAGAAGAAGGGAAGAGAAAGATGGAAGATAGAACGGGGGAGTGAAATCAGTCCACGTGGAACCTCTTCATCTGGCTGTGAAGGGGGGAATGGGGAGGGGAGGAGTTTGGGTGTGGTGTTTTTTTTTTTTTATATTACGTTTGGTAGGGTTTGGGGTGTTTAGTAAAAGAAACTAAAGGGAGGATTAGAGAATTAAGTAAGGAATAAGATCCTGGGAATAATCTTTGTGGTATTGAGGTCTCAATTTAGGTAAATTATAAGGGTACAATCTATGAATGTCTATGTAGAGATTAAGGAACTTTAAGTTAACACAAGATGCAAGTATAAAATATCAAATAGATGTATTTGTAAGTGTTGAAATGCGATGCAATTATGTACTCTCTATCAACCTTTATATAAATAAAGAATTATAAAAAAAAAAAAGATAAGGCATGAGAATAACTGTTTCTTGCCAGATAGCATAACCAACTGAGTGACCTCACTTGTTCCTCTGCCATTAACAATTGCAGCTTGGTCAACATCCTGCCATCTGCCTGCTGAAAAAACAAAGAAATAACTTCACCATATTAATGAGTTATCACTCTGCTCTCTACTGCTTTTAGCAAACTCTGATATCATTGGCAATCCAGTAAAATGCCTTATTGACATATAGTGCTGCCCATCCTTCTGCTAGGAAATTATAGGAAGGTAATACAATGCAAATTCTGGTATTTCTACTGGTAATATCAAAAATGCCATAATTGTTTTTAAATACCTTTAGTACATTTTAGTTTTTAATGTTTTGAAAGTTTAGAAAGTATAACAAAGCAAAATATACAATACTGTATATAACATTATAATTGTGTTACCTTGCCTTAAAATAATTCTAATTAATTGGAAAATGGGATTATGCTTAACTTTCTTTTTCATAAGTAGAACAGAGCAGGTAACAAATAACATTCATGTGCATTATTTGAATGCAGGTCTTTACAATTTAGCCATATTTTCTATCAGGAAATGATTAGTATTATAGACTGGAGCCAATTGACCATAGCTGTGTTAATAATATGCAAAATAAAATGGTGCAAAACATCAATTATATTACAATATAATGGCCATTTGTATTAGGCCTTAAGCCATCCAGTCTACAGAAGGCCTTTCTAATAGAAGCAGTGAGGGCTACTTCACTAATTGGATTTAAGCATTGATTGAATTACTTACTTATAAAGAATAATAACTGTAGCTCTACTTGGTGAACTAACCGGGTTGCTTAATGCAGGGCATTCATTAAGCTCTTGTAATGGGATCAGGAAGGATATGGTTTGTTCCTTGTAAGGTAAATTGAATGATAAACTTGATTTTCTTTTTCCGAATCAATATTCAGAAGCTATTACTTTAAGATTTTCTAATATATTCTTCTGCTTCACTGACTTATTTTGAAGTAGAGGTGTATCATTTGCTAGATTTTGGTAAGAGAAATTGGACTAAGATGATCATTAAAGTGATGTTGTAGTGAACCTTCATAAAAAAGCCATCATTTGTCATTCTATGAGTTAACTCTGGGTTTTGCTTGGTTCCATGGAATTTAGTCTTACTACTAACATCACAATGTGTGGTCTGCATTTTAAGTGTATGTACATCATCTACATAACAGAAGAACATGGGACACATTGTCTGACAGATGTCTTATAAGATATTTGCTTGAGTCATAAATTCCTCTCTCAGCTGCTCCAAAGTAGTGCTCTACCAATATTAAACCTGTCCTTGACCACTTTTTAATTGTGTGTGTTTTCAGTTCTCTTCTTGATGAAGATGTGTCTCAGTGGCCAAAGTTAGTTTAGTGGCCGACTTGTGCAAAGCTGTCTTAAGCTGGCAATACGTATTTTTGAATGATCGTTTGTACGAATATTTATGCAGAAATTCTGATGAATACATTCTATGACTGGATACATGTCATTTGAAAGTACTTCAAAATTTAGTTTGCTTTCAACATTTAATTTAGTTGCTAACTGAGAGGTAGGCAATATTGTATCTAATTTCATTACTACTTAATAAATTACTGCATAATAAATGTTCCTCAAGATGTTGGATTTAGTTTCTTTCTATTTTTTTTCCTTAAAATAGAACATATATTCTTAGGGCAGCTACTAATCGAAATCCCCCATGCAAATAATGAAATATATATGAAATTAAATACATTTGGAAGAGTTGTTTTATGTGCCAAAAAGATTGTATTTGTGTTCATCCAGCTTTGACAAACAACACAGGGGCGTGGATCTGCCCTTTCTATGCTACAGTTGCACTGCCCCTTATTATGGTTATTCTTCCTGTCCCACCCGGTAACTGGACAGTGGAATAGTAAGGCTTCATGCACACTGGGTCTTTTATGAATGCTTTTCTTCTGCCAGGAGAAAAGCAGCTTCAAAAATGTGCCTAGGTGCATCAAGCACTTGGGTGTTTATTATATTGGTCAGAAGATGACACCAAGCTAATGCACTGTTTAATTGGACAATTGTGTGTAAAATTAGGTTTAATTTTGATAAATGTAAAGTTATGCACTTGGGGGCTAAGAATATACGTGCATCATACAGTACATACTAGAGGGAGTACAACTGGGGGAATCAATGGCAGAGAAGGATCTGGGTGTTCTGGTAGGTCATAAGCTTAAGAACAGCATGCAATGCCAAGCAGGGGTTTTCAAAGCGAGCAGTCCTTTCTTGTATAAGACCCCTTTTACATTGAAGCGCCGCTAAAACAGCGCTAAAGCGCCGGTCATTTTTGCAGTGCTTTAGCAGCATTTTAGCAGTGCTTTTTGGGTGCTAAAGGGGTTGTCTTAAAAAAAACCTTAAAGAAAAAACCTTAAAAAAAGGAAAAAAGTCCAGTTTTGCGGCACTTTCAAAGCACTTTTAAGGCTCTTTGGGAGCGCTGCCCATTCATTTGAATGGGCAAGGGTATTTTGGGAGCGCTATTTATAGCACTCCCAAGCCGCCCCAAAAACGCTGGAAAAACTGCCTCAGTGTGAAAGCACTCTGGAGAGAAAGATATTTTTCCCCTGCACCAATCTTTAGTAAGATCTCATCTGGAATATGCAGTTCAGTTTTGGGCACCAGTTCACAAACAGGATATTGGGGAGCTGGAGAAAGTGCAGAGAAGAGCAACCAAACTGATAAGGGGCATGGAGGAGCTCAGCTATGAGGGAAGATTAGAGGAACTGAATGTGTTCTCTCTTGAGAAGAGGAGATTAAGGGGGATATGATCAACATGTATAAATACATAAGTGTCCATATAGTGAACTTAATGTTGCATTATTCACCTTAAGATCATCACAGAGGACAAGGAGTCACTCTTTACATCAGCAGGAAAAGAGATTTAATCTCCAAATACAGAAAGGCTTCTTCACAGTAAGAGCTGTGAAATTGTGGAACAGACTAACTGATTGCCTGTTGGGGGAATAGGAAAGCATCCCCCCCTCCCCGCTGGAGTAAATTGGGTCATGTTTCATTGTATTTTTTTCCCTTCCTCTGGATCAACTGTGGGTATAAGAGTGTTTATGGAGGTCTTCTATGTGTGTATGTGCTTTTTTGTTTTGTTTGAACTGGATGTCTTTTTCCAACCTGATTACCTATATCACTAAATGCGGCTTGCGGTTAGCCCCATTGAGACATGTTTACACGTATTTACCCATGTTTACCCACATTTAGGCACATTTTGGTGTTTTTTTCTGCCAAAATACTCCACTCTTGAATGCACAAAAGATGTTTTTATTCTGCCTGTAAATGCCCATGCTTCTAAACTCCTGTAAATTTGTGTCACATAAGCTAATATGGAGTGTTTAGAGGCAAAAAGAAAAAAAAATCAAATGCCTGTAAAACTGGCCCTTTTACAAGCTCAATTGTGAATTATACTTAAAGTGGAGGGCCACCCTAAAAAAAAATAAAAATGCACCAACAATCTTAAAAAAATAAAAAAAAACATTTGAAAAAAAAACATTTTTAAACTTACCTGAACCCTTGTTGCTAGGCAGTCTTCCTAATCTGCCTCTTCCTATTCCGTGGCGTGTCCTGTTCCTCGGTGAGCGGCCCCGTTGCCTTCTGGGAACTGTGTGTGTTCCCAGAAAATCACGGGGTCATTCACAGAGCGACGCGACACTCGCACGTGCACAGTAGGAAACTGGCAGTGAAGCCGCAAGGCTCCACTGCCTGTTTCCCTTAGTTAGGATGGCGGTGCTGGGACCCAAGAGCCGAGGAACGGGTTGGCCTCAGGCGGCTGACATCGCGGGCACCCAGGACAGTTAAGTGTACTTATTTAAAGTCAACAGCTACAGTGTTTGTAGCTGCTGACTTTAAAAAAAAAAATTTGCTGGCCGGAATCCAGCTTTAAGCAGTACATTCATGAGCTCATCTCTCTGTCACTTTGCTTACATCTCCTATCAGCATGCTGTTTGCACTGCAATACACCTAACTGTTTTGTTGTTCCTTCTACCTCCCCTTCTGTTAGCTCTATTGTACACTTGATTGCAAGAGGCTGTTACCAATTCAAATTAAGATACTTATACTACTCGTATAAAAAAATACATTTAAAGATTAATCACAGAGTTGCATTAATGTGTAATCTTTATATCTGTCTTCAGTAATAAGCGAACTATAAATTTAGCTTAGCAAGCTGAAACTACTTATGGAATGACTGATGGATATACATTTCTAATAAAGAGCACTGCTACAAAACCATTCTTTCTTATTCAGACATGTTTTTGCTTGTGAGCTGTAAAACCCATAGTAAACAGAGAAAACAGACCGCTTACCTGGCATTGATCCTGATGAGATCTTTTAGCATAATTTGTACAGAGAATTAAACTCGGGCAAAAAAATATGGGATTTGCCATTAAATTTACAGGCTTTTTTTATCTCTGTGAGTCTAATTATGTGTGCAGAAGGCTAATTGATAATGGCACCGTCTTTATTGCTCATAGCTATCTTTTATTCAAAAAGAATGCTTCACTTTGTAATAATTAAGTTTTAGAGTCCTACCTGTACGGAGTCTTTTGTTGAACATCTTATAGCTTTACCAATTCAAATCCTGAGAGCAATTAGAAGCAGTGAATGTATTGTTCGCTTAAATTACATACATATTGTCCTATTGCATTTTAACCTGTCATTGTAACAGCTGGGGAAAGTACGGCTCTTAATATTTCAATATTGATGGGCCTTGGGTCCTTCTGTCTCTGTTGCCATGTTAACATAACAGTAATTGCTAATTCTTGCTAAACATTTAAGTTGGAAAGGTGCAGCCTGTAATGTTCTGTTCAGGTACATTTTTATCACTTGGCTGTAGACAAATGATCCTTTGCACAGCCATTAAGAGAGCTGTACAAAGAGAAAATTGCAGAACATAAAGTCATCCTCTGTTGATTATTGAACTGACCAACAATTAGTCAAATACACCCATGAGTTTAATAGGGAAATTCAGAACATTGTTTATATAACTAAACTGGCAAACGGTATAATAAAATGTAGCAAAGCTTATGCATATGTTCCAGGTTTTGAATGCTAAAGTGAAAAATGTTAAGTGACATGCCATGCAAAATATAAAAAACTCTCGCTTTAGTACAACTATGTATGCTTGCACAAATATGTTTAATGTATTTTGAAATGCTGCTTGTAGCTTAAACCATTCATTACATTATTCCAATAACATCAAGCTGTATTGCATTACTCAGGGATGTCATCCTCAAATGTTTAGGTGCCAGAGGGCTGGAGGGGAATGAGTTTAGGAAGGGAGAGCAAAGGAAGGCCCTCAGCTGCATTGTACTCCTTCAGCCATCAATTGTCTACACTGGCTTTTCTCAACTTTTTTACCCCAAAGGAAACCTTGAGTTAATTCTTAGGAACCCCTGCTGAAACCAAATCACCGGGGGTCAGTGGGAAAAATGCACATTACATTGCTGATCAGTGGAAAGAATGTCCCTTACAGTGGTGATCAGAATGCCATGCATTATACAACTCTCTTGTACAATTTTCCTTTAGATTTACCAAAACAATATATGAGGCCAAATCTAAACACTTTTAATTTGTATAAGGTAAATCTTAAGAAAATTAAATAAGACAATTGTAAAATGTATGGCCGGCTTTAGGGCTCGTTTACAAAGGGAGTCGGGGGCAGTAAAATAGGTGGTTGATTCGTGGTGAAACCACTCAGCCACACTCCCTTAAGTTTCAATGGCTGCACAGGGTTATACAAATGCCATGGCTGTGGGCAGGACAATAATTATACCCCATGTCGTGTTTGGTAGTGAATGGGGCTGTGCCACAACCACCATGCAACTGTGCATTTTTATGTGTGGTGTTGTGGGCCCCTCAGGATGAAAATAGTCTGTGAGAAGATGACATATTGCCTTCCAACTGCCTGTATACCTTCTGAAAATCCACTGCACATCACTTTTCAGAGGGGCGGTATTGGTTGCTGTAAATGTCAACAAGCCCTTAGGCAGGTCATACATGGTGCAAATTTCTTTCCTGCAACCACAGTTTGCTGACTGTGTTGACAAGGGAACAAGTAATTGTCTTCTCCCGATGGGGGGCGGTGACAGGGGCTGGCGGGGAAGCTATTTCCACCGGGAAAAGACACTGAATATCGCTAGCGGCTACTATAATCACAAGAGAATTTGGCAGGCTGGTTGTACCCAAGTTGATTAATCTTTTTGGTACATCAAGCCTGCCCATTAATGGTTTGAATCTGTCAGTTCCTGCTGAACCAGTCGAGATTCAAACCATGTATGGCCGGCCTTACAGACAGCTAAGCAGATTATTGGTGTCATACTGCTGGGTCTTTCAAGTTGCTTTGACCCCAGAACTATTTAGGCACCATCAGATCAAAGGCCAATTAGGCAAAGCTCAAGAAACTCTTAGCAACCTCTGGAAAGTTCAATGGAATCCTGGTTGAGAGTATTAATACAATCCCCTAATTAGCCAAACAGCTTTACAAAATGTTTATTTGCAGTTAAAATTAATTATAGATATGGTAATGAATGCAAGAAAATCATAAAACATTATTGAAATACACATGATTAAATGCTTTGGACATTACGTGTACTGATCTTTGATAAGAATATATAATTGGGTTGTAAATGATGATTATTTGTGCAATTGACATACTTTATGTTATTTAGTTGTAAAAGCTTTTTTTGTATAAGACATCTACAAAGCCTGAGACTGCTGGAAACTAATAGCTCAAGTGACACTCTATAGTATTCCATTCACTCCTCCCTCCACTGGCTGCTACGCTAAAGAATATTTAGGGGAGTCAAGGGAAGGGCAGAGTAGCTGGGCCACACCACAGACAGTAATGAGTCACTCCCACAACAGAAGAGGGCTTTGTCATAGAAGGAGGGAAGGGGCTGTACTTGGGAATTGACTCTTCCTGAAAAAGCATGTTGAAAGTAAAAAATAAATAATTTACTATGGGTTTCTTTGAATTTTTTAAGTAGGTGACAAGGTATGTTTTACCCCCTTCCTGACCAGAGCACTTTTTGGGATTCGGCACTGCATCGCTTTAACTGACAATTGCGCTGTCGTGCGACGTTGTACCCAAACAAAATTGACGTCCTTTTTTTCCCACAAATAGAGCATTCTTTTGGTGGTATTTGATCATCTCTGCAGTTTTATTTTTTGCTCTATAAACAAAAAAAGAGCGACAATTTTGAAGAAAAAAACACAATATTTTGTACTTTTTGCTATAATAAATATCCCCATTTTTTTTAAAAAAAGCTAATTTTTTTCTCAGTTTAGGCCAAAATGTATTCTTCTACATATTTTTGGTAAAAAAAGAAATGCACTACACGTATATTGATTGGTTTGCGCAAAAGTTATAACGTTTTTACTTGTAATGGCGGCAATCTGTGATTTTTAGCATACATTATGGCGGACGCATCAGACAATTTTGACATATTTTTGGGACCATTGGCATTAATACAGCATTCAGTGCTATAAAAATGCATTGATTACTGTAAAAATGTCACTGGCAATGAAGGGGTTAACACTAGGGGGTGATCAAGGGGTTAATTGTGTTCCCTAATGTGTGTTCTAACTTAAGGCGGGAGGAGACTGACTAGAGGAGATGACAGATTGCTGTTCATACTCTGTATTGAACAGACGATTTGTCACTTCTCCTCTCAGAGAACCAGGATCTCTGTGTTTACACACAAAGATCCTGGCTCTCGCCATGTTACGAGTGATTGCGGGAGCCCGGCAGTCTCGATCGGCACTTGCATCAGCTCTGGGGGTGAGCAGCAGTGCACGCTTCCCTAGTGGCCACCTTAGGAACTGACGTAACATAACGATGATTCGCCTGCCTGTGCCATTCTGCCGCAGTACAACGGTGGTTAAAGTAAATCTAAAGCCTAACTGAAAGGCAATTAGTACTAAAGCCCTGTGCATCATGTACAATTGCCATTGTTTTTCTAACCTGAGATTTTATCTGCATCGGATCAATATGCAGTATATAATTACTGTGAATGTAATATTGCAAAGGTTTTGGATTTCATCTAGATGTTGCTATACTGACCTAGTCCAAGCCACACAGGTTTGACTGCATTCTTAAAATCTCTATTCAATTCAGGCCCAACTTTTTGTAATGCAGAAGTGGTAATCCCAACACGCAACCACTGTAGATGTCTTCCTGTGTTTCACTCTCAGAAAGCTTAATGTATTGTCATGTCCCTCACAGCTACCTATTAGGTGTAGGCATTAACTGGCTTCCTGTCAAGCTCACTTCTGTATAAGTGGTCAGTGAATATAGCTGGCAAGTGTACCTTCATCTATAGCAACCTTTGTTTCCTTAGGACAAGCAGGCCTACCAGCACTTGATTGCCCCCAGGACTTAATACACAATACTATATTTTGTAGCCAAGCTACACAAGAGGCAGAGCAAGAAAGGAGGGGGTACCTATAATACTGCAGGAGTTACAGGTGACTGCTATAGCTGAAGAGGACTGGGTGCTTAAAGGTGCATATTCCATGGCAATGTTGCAGTTCAAGGTGGAACAGAGGACTGGGCCAGTGGTATAATGGCTGACAGCAGGGTGACCAAGCTTGTATGGCATAGTCTGTATAATGTGCACAGAGGTAGGTCCAGGTGGCAGGTGAATGGGGTCAGTAATCCAGCAACAGGTCTGTCTAGGCTGCAGACAAAGATGTAATCAGTAACCAGGTAAGGACCATTCCAGGTGACCAGGATTCAGTGTGCAACAATAGCAGCTAGTGGGGCACAAAAAACCTATGACAGGCACCAGGTGCAGGCTAGTGGTGTTTAACTCAGACACCATTTGAGAGGGGACTAACTGGAGGCAAGGAAGGGGGAAGAAACTGTGGTCACATTGCCGGAGAAACCATAAACCCCAGCCGATTGAGGCAGGAAGGAAGGTGCATCAGAGAAGCGGGAAGCATAGATGGAATACCAAGCAGTAAAGTTGTGAGGACCAACAGAGGCACACCAGAAAGCATGATGGGCAGTGGCAAAGAAAACTGGACTATGTGCATAGGTGACAGGGTGATTCCTTACATTTAAATGCCAGATTTGTAATTCAATGCAGCCAGTCATGTTATCCTAGCGATCCTGTCAGATACTGCAACAAAGGCTGTGACTTTGCTGCGGACTATGTTACTGTTAAGCTCTAGGACATACCTTTGTCTATTTCTAGGCATTACAAAAAATAGAGGGACACTGATGAGGTCATACCACTGCTGATCCTTCTGATGTACAAAACAGTAGCCTGATTTACTTACAAAGCTGATTTTTCTTCTCCTAGACTGTGGCTGGATTATAGAAGGCTGATAGCAAGAGAGATTCAGGCACCTGCTACTAGCTACCTATGTGGAAATCTACCTTTAATTCTTATCTAGTGAATGCATATATGGATTATGTGGTGTTTATTATATCTGCCTGGATTTCAGCTTTAGGTCTGAAATGAAGCCCTTAATTTTGGATCAATGAAACAGCACAGATATACATTTTCAGAGGGCTTTAATTCTAGAGTTCTTATAGAAATGCATGTTACTTTGTTCTGGTTATGCGTTTGAAAGCAGAATTTGGATGTGATGTTCTGTACAGAATATGTACAAACCTTTAAGAGAATATTGAAATATTTATCAAAGGGAATGCTTTCAACTCTTCCTCTTTCTATACCTCGATTTGTTCTGATGCTGTAACCTAGTGATGCAATAATATTTTAATTTCCTTTTCTTACTCGGGAATGTTTACATTTTAATTTGAATATGTCATCTAAAATTCAACACTATGCAAAGTATTTGCTCTGTGCCACCTTTAATAATTTGCACAATAATGTACTAATATGTTGCCTTTGCTGAATATTTTAAATAAATAATCCTTTGATCTGCCTTACCAACATAAGGTTCAGTTTCAGAATATGTATTGAGACCTGAACTTGGCATGGCTTGTGCAATCCTTGTAAAAGCTGAGGTGACAGCTGGGAAACTGGACAATATGCCAGATTCCTCCGTTTGACTTGTTTTCAAATATTTATCCAGAGTTAATAAAATGCCACTTACATGGGTATATTTCCAAGAAAACAGTGCATTGGGGAGGATTATCAGAGGGACTTGCAAATCCATAAACACAAGGAGTATTTGTTGATATAAAGGAAATAGACTACATCAAGCAGTGACCTTGGCTGAAGGATTTGGTGATCACAAAGTTGATAGGAAGACGCCTACGCATTTGAGCTCTTACAAAGGCATATGTTTTCACCTAAACTAGCATCTGATATTTTCAGTAGTGAAACACCAAGAGCACAAAATGTATTAACTAGGCTACAGCACTTTACCATGGTGTCTTAAATAGATATAACACTATTAAATAAGAAATATGTTAGGGATGCCTAGTCAGATAAGGTCCTTGATGTTATTTTTTCTTTGGAAAGAATAAAAAAAATTGCTGAAGGGGCTTAAAGAAGACCTATGCTTAGATAAGCATGGAGGCTGAAGCTGGTGACCTTTGGTTTGAAATGCAGATTACCAAGTTGTCATCCTTGTTCAGTGGCTTCAAGCCAAACTAAAAAATAATTTTTTTTTTTGTTTCATATAATTTATTGTCAAAAAAAAAAACAAGGCAAGAACAGTATACTATGACAGACAAGGAAACCGATACAATCGGAACATAAAAGGTATATAATTTTCACAATAGATTATTGCAAAATCAACATCTAGTCGTTGCGTAATGGTAATCCATTAGTACATGTAGTTTTCAGTGAATGTACATTGCACATTAAACGGTTGTAGGATGAATAAAAGAAACTTTAGCGATTTAAAGAATCCTTAAGATAACTCTCAAGGGGTCTACGTTTTGGAGTAAGAAAATTTAAAGTAGCATATCCACATCCCCAGCACCCCTAATGGGATCATGCTGTGCGAGGGATGTGGCCGTGGAGTCATGTCATGTTGTGTTAATATTGTTGATCTATTCAGAAATAGAGTCTTGTACTCCATGTTTGGTATGAGATTATATATTTGACATATCTGTTCGGGCATTGGGGATTTCGTGGTAGATAAAAAAGGAAGGGATGGGGAGGGGTGGGGGATATGACGTAGAGGAGTCTAGACTTCGGTCTTATAGATGAGGATGGAAAAATTATCAGATAGCAACCATGTATTAGCCATTTGTAGGTGTTCAGCTATTTTATTCTCAGGATGTCAAGAAGGGGATAGTTGAGGGTCAAGTGTGTAGTAGTGTGCATAGGTAAGTAAGGAGGACAGAACATGTGTATCATGAGCGGGTATTACAAATAATGTTATAGGAGTTTAGTCTTTGTGGGATGTGGTTAGGAGGTGAGGAGAAGCTCCTTATATTTCGAGGTTTCTTTGAAGTGTATCCAACAGGCCCGCGTCTTTATGTATTTTGTTGTGTTTTCTTTAGCTTGGTGTATTAAGTCTTCCATCTCTGATATCTTTTCTATCCGTTTCAACCAATCTGCTATTGTGGGTGGGAGTGTGTTCCACCAATATAGTGGTATGCATTGTTTAGCAGCATTTACTAAATGGAGCATTAGAGATTTTTTATAGGTGGAACGGGGGATCGATGTGTGATGTAATAAATACTGAGCTGGCGTGAAATCTAAGTTGTATGTTGTAATGTGAGATATCGTCTCATGAATCTTCTCCCAGAATGATTTTATATGTTTGCAATCCCACCAGATATGGATTAGGGAACCCACTTCAGAGTCACATCTCCAGCACATTGGTGATATAAAAAATATTTTTTAAATTCACTCTGAAATTGCAAGTTATGAATTGTTCATGCTTGCATACCTACAAATCTGTGTTACCTTATGCATTGTTTATATTTCATGTTATCTAGATGCCATCTTTCCTTGTCTGTTCATCAGCTCTAGCAGTGAAAAAGTGCCACCATCTGAGGGAAGGGATGTAATTACTCCTTACAAGATGTTTTTTTTTTTGAAACATTTTTTGTATTCATACTAGTAACTGGGAATTAAATAAGGTAGTTTCATTCATCTACCCCCTTACCTCTCCCACACCTCACTTTCCAACACTCCCACCCTCTTCCCCTGCACTCATTTTCATTTTTTTTTTCTTCTTCTTTCCCCATCTCTTTTTGTCCTATGACTCTCCTATTTTACCCTACTTCTTTATCTTATCTTTCTCTGCCCTTCCCTGCCTCACTTTCCAGCACCCTGTACTCTTTCCCCACCCCTTTTCCTTTTTTTCTTCTTCTTTCCCTATTTGGTCCCTCTTTTATCCTACTTTTGTATCTTTTCTTTCTCTCCGCTTCAACATTCTTACCTCTACCTTCATTTTTAGAGAAAAATTACTACATTTCACACACTGGGGAACATTTAACCCTATTCAGAGGGAGTCATTGAAGGAAGCCCAACTTACACACTACACACACTCATCTGATCCCTCCATCTATTCAGGATCAATGTGAAAATAGCAGACTTTCCCTTAATACCAATTTTTAGGCAAGAGTAACATTACTAAGAAAGGGATGTGTGCCAATTCCATTTCCTTTAAGAACAAAGCTCACCATATGCAGTTGCCATTCACTCTCGTGTGTGGCAAATATCACCTTATTAGATGTTATTGAAGAGCCGCTTATACACGCCAATCTCCATTCAGATTAATAAAGACATTCTCCACATGTGGGGATAAAAAAATTGAGACAGAGCCTCCAATAGCATAAAAACACCTTAATCGGTTTATTAACAATAATGCACTTACATCATAAAAGATTAAAAATTGCCTTGTTAAAATTCAAGGAAGCTATGAGGAGATCGCAAAACTGAGTCACCTGACATGTTTGGAATTCTAACAAGGCGATTTCAAATCTTTTATGATGTAAGTTACTTTACTTTTAATAAACCGATTAACTTAACGTCTTTTTACACTGTTGGAGGCTCTGTCTTAATTTCTATCCCCACATGTGGAGAGTGTCTTTATTAATCTGGATGGAGATTGGCGTGTATAAGTGGCTCTTCAATAAAAAATAATATAGCAATATTTGCCAGACATGAGAGTGAATGACAACAGCCTCTGGTGAGTTTTATTCTTAAGGGAGTGGAATTGTCATACATCAACACAATTTTGTTTCACTATCTATCACTTTAAGTTGGACTGTATTACTATATTGATTTGCATATGTTGGAGCATATTTATATATTTTGGATATGCCATATGGACACTTTTCATTATGTATGGGTGTTTTATGTTGATCATTTCCAAATGCTAATATTTAGGAGATTTGTAGATTAATTTAGTGCACTACTGTGGAGTTATTTGTCTCTGTTTTACATTGATGTTTGTTTCACCTCATTTGCATGTTTATTGAATATTAAGTGGCAGCACAAACAGGTGTTTTTCATTAGCGCAGTGTACATACATATATTATTAAGAAAGCACTCTCACACTTCAGATGGAGGTTGTTCTATGAGTAACTAAAACCCTGGAATGCCAGCTTATCTTCTTCCACTCAGTCTTCACTCTCTCCTGCTCTTTTATCAGCCTTTTTTTATGTATTATAAATGCAGCTATCAATAAATAAAGGAGAACACAGAAAATTACTGGAAGGGATCACATGGTTCTGTTCAGTTCAAATGCAAATATGCAAATATAGGAGCATAATGACATACTAAGAGGAAACTCAGTAGAGACATGACCGCTGCGCTGTTCAGCAAGCAGAGCTAAAGCCAAGAGGTCATAGAGGATCCCAGTGTGGCTGCACAGCAGCTGGGAGGCCTCTTAGAATAGCAATAGGATTTTTCAAAGAGATTTTAATATTCCTACTGATAGTGCCAGCTTTCTTTGCCTCTAGAAGGCATCCAGGGTCAGCATCTTCTTCCTGGACTAAATGCTCATTCAGGGATGATAAAGTCATGTAAATCCTGGTTTCTACATGACACCCTCTGACTGTGTGCAGACAGACTGGATCATGGAAATCAGTTCCCTTGCTGCAGCCTTTCAGTCTGTTACTTGTCAGAAAGTTACTGCCTTAGGCACCTTTCACACGGACGGCTATTCTGCCGCAGTTAAAAGCATGTTTTTTTTTCTGTGAAATTCAAGACACCAGGCACTGCGATCAGCTGCATTTGTACAGTGTGTTTAGCTGTGGTTGCGTTTAGCTACGGTTTGCCATTACCATA
Organism: Aquarana catesbeiana; assembly: GCF_042186555.1. Lineage (NCBI taxonomy): Eukaryota > Metazoa > Chordata > Amphibia > Anura > Ranidae > Aquarana > Aquarana catesbeiana. The sequence continues at coordinate 225,940,205 of NC_133327.1, forward strand.
GCAACCCGACAGGGTACTGACTCATATTGAATGGGGATCTGACTTGGATCCCCGCCAATACCAGGCACTGTGTTTGGTATGAATCTTAAGGGGGAACTCCACGCAAAATTTTAAATAAAAAAACGGCATGGGTTCCCCTCCAAGAGCATACCAGGCCCTTCGGTCTGGTGTGGATTCCAAGGGGCACCCCCTACGCCAAAAAAACAGCATGGGGCCCCCCAAATCCATACCAGACCCTTATCCGACCATGCAGCCCGGTTGGTCAGGAAAGGGGATGACCGAGCAACCCCCTCCTGAACCGTACCAGGCCGCATGCCCTCAACATGGGGGGTTGGTGCTTTGGGGCAAGAGGGCACCCTGCGGGTCCCCCCACCCCAAAGCATCTTGTCCCCATATTGATGAGGACAAGGGCCTCTTCCTGACAACCCTGGCCGTTGGTTGTCGGGGTCTGCGGGCGGGGGGCTTATCGGAACCCGGGAGCCCCCTATAACAAGGGGGCCCCCAGATCCCGGCCCCCCACCCTATGTGAATGAGTATGGGGTACATGGTACCCCTACCCATTCACCTGGGGAAAAAAGTGTCAATAAAAAAACACACTACACAGGTTTTAAAAGTAATTTATTAGGCAGCTTCGGAGGTCTTCTTCCGGATTCTGGGGTCTTCTGCCGACTTCGGGGGTCTCTCAGGCCTCTTCTCCCTCTCTCCAGTGTCATCTCTGCACTCTCTGGTTCTTCTCCGGTTCCTTCTTCCTTCTGCTGGGCTACTACGCTATCTTCTGCTCTTTTGCCGCTCTTTTGCTAGTGGAGGAGCCCGGTCTTTTGAGACGTCTTCTTCCCTCTTCTTTTCCAGAGATGTTGACATGACGCTCCCTCTTGCTGTAATGCCGTGAGCGAGGTCCGCAACCAATTATATAGGCATGGGGCATGACAACTGGGTGATGTCACCCGGTGACCCCGCCCCCTTATGACGTCACAGTCCCAGGGCATGATGGGACTGTGACATCATAACGGGGCGGGGTTACCGGGTGACATCACCCGGATGGCCACGCCCCATGCCTCGCTCACGGCATTACAGCGAGAGGGCGCATCATGTCAACATCTCTGGAAGAGAAGAGGGAAGAAGATGTCTCAAAAGACCAGACTCCTCCGCTAGCAAAAGAGCGGCAAAAGAGCAGAAGATAGCAGAGGAGCCCGGCCGAAGGAAGAAGGCACCGGAGAATAACCAGAGAGCGTGGAGACCACACCAGAGAGAGGGAGAAGAGGCCTGAGAGACCCCCGAAGTCAGCAGAAGACCCCCGAAGTCAGAAGAAGACCCCCGGAGCTGCCTAATAAATTACTTTTAAAACCTGTGTAGTGTGTTTTTTTATTGACACTTTTTTCCTCAGGTGAATGGGTAGGAGTACCATGTACCCCATACTCATTCACATAGGGTGGGGGGCACTAACCCCCCCATGTTGAGGGCATGTGGCCTGGTACGTTTCAGGAGGGCGGCGCTCGCTCATCCCCACCCTCTTTCCTGACCGACTAGGCTGCGTGCTCGGATAAGGGTCTGGTATGGATTTGGGGGGGAGTCCCGTGCTGTTTGGAATCCATACCAGACCAAAGGGCCTGGTATGCTCTTGGAGGGGAACCCATGCCGGTTTTTTATTTAAAATTTGGCGTGGAGTTCCCCCTCAAGATTCATACCAAACACAGTGCCAAACATTTTTCCTTTCCCGATGAGCGAGCCAGCTCGGCGCTGCTATCCGCAGCTGACACAGTGCACTGCGATTACCTGCGGTTATGTGTGGATAGCTGCACTAAATCGCTCCTGGACGCAGTCAATTCTATTTTTTCTATCAGCACAAAACTGCAGGTAATCAAAACGCAGCTAAACGCAGTGTGTGAATGGGGCCATAGGAAAGCATTGTGTGCGTTTAGCTGCAGTAAAAAACACAGCTAAAAGCACAATTCTATCCGTCCGTGTGAAAGGGGTCTAACAGCATTTCCAGTAATGATCACTCGAAGAAGGAACACTGAGAAAATGCTTCCTGCAGTTTGCAGCAGACTGATTACATCCAACTTCCAGCATCTATCTTCTACCTAGACAATAAAAGACTTAGGTACACTTGACAGGTCATAGTAGTGTAACCTTAGTTGTTTATGTCGGCATCGTCCATATATTTGATGGCATCCTATATGGTGCTTCATAATGTGTGTTAAATCTTTGATATGTTTTACCTATAAACTGGTTATATGAGGATGGGACACTCATGAAGCTGAAAAATGCATCCCCTGAAGCACAGATTTAATTTTGTGGCATTGTAAATATATTTTTATGTATTCACTCCTGGCTAGCTCTGATAGTGGTTAAAACACTTTTTTCCTTTAGATGGTAGAAAGACGGAAGTATTACTTGTCACATTTCAGTCTCGATGCAGATAATGGGTAGATTCTACTGCCACGTGCTGTAATTACATTCACTTTGCTGCAAAGACTAGTGAGTCAATGTTTACAATTCTTGGCTGTTGTGGCTGCCCCACCATCATAGAATTCCTGCAAAAGTGAATTGGCCCTATTTATGCATCTTTTTACTGTATTTTGTAGCTTTCATCAGTGCTGGAGCTGGTGACAGTTAAATGCCTGGTCGCTGTATGCTTTCTGCAATTTCTAGATTTAGTGTGTGGGTGATAAACACAAATCTTTTTAACTGTTACTAGTATGCTAAAAAAAAAAATAAGCGGTACATACACAACTATTAAAATCGGAGTTGTGTTGTGCTTTTGGTGACAATAGGTTTGCAAGGGTTTCTCTCCCCTTGTGGCAGACAGGCCAGTTTTTGGGGCATTTTTCTGCTCTTAAATTGCCCAAAAACTGCTTAAATACTACTGCAACAATCCAATTGATTGGCACAGAACTCACAGAAGCAGCAGCATTGTGACATGTTAAAAAAAATGCAAAGTGTGGTGTTTAAGAGAGGAAATATGCACCAACTATCCAACTTTCCAACCCAAGGGTGGTCACACATGTTCAAAAAAGGCGCACAGATGCCTATAAAAATTAGGCACATTTTCAAATTGTTTGTGACTTGAGATTAAGCTTGCCCAAGCTTTGTGTATCATAAATAATATATTTTTTTTGTAATAAAATACTATTTGTACCATTTTTTTTGCATCTCAGTGTTGCCGACCCCTTGCAGCCTCATTGCACCCATGCAGGCCTAGCTACTCTTTACCTGCAAGGGCTATATGGCATTTCCCAGGGTGGACTGCCTGATGGTGACAACAATGAGGCAATCTCTTATAATTTGTGCAAAAGTGGTCATGTACAATCTCCAATAAATAAAGTCTCTTACAGTATGTGACGGTTGGACAAGCAGGAAAACAAATAAGGAGACAGGAACAGAGCATGCACAGTTGCACCAGATTGTGTGTTCTCCAGTTTTAATAAATCCCCCCTAATGTGTCGCAATGACACTGCATCTCTTTAATGAAAACTGCAGATTTTGAAAAATATAAAAAAATATATTTTAAGATGTCAAAGCTTCTTTGAAGATTCTGTAAGTGAATTGATATATATAATTTAAGTTGTGCAAGAAATAAATGGAAATGTTGATTCTTTCGTGTCATGGTCATTACCTTAGGGTGGCAAAGATTTTAGGTAGTTGGCAGACTACTTTTCAGATTTAGATATAAGTCTTCCAAAGATTTTTGGTCAGAAGATAAAATTGTGAGCTAGAGGAATAAGGCCTGCATAATCAATATAGCCTTTTAACACACTGATGTGATGAGGCAATAAATGTTGCGGTCCAATATTTTTATGATTGATTTTTGGTTAATGATGGCCTTGCAGGCTGCACCATTCACTGATTTTGTGATTGTAATTCTCTTTCTCTGAAAAATGTCTCTTCTAGACCCCTTCTCTATTCCCTTGCTTAGGTACTGAATCTCTTGAGAATGAGTGCTAATAGCTAAACTTGAGAGTGGTAGTACATTTGTACAAAATGAAAGCAGCATTTTTTAAATCACTTTATGCCTCAGCGAATTTGCTGGTTTCTTGTCCATTAACAAGTTTCATATTGGTACGGTCCATTATGGGGCTGGACCAAAACACTTTAAAGCGAAACCAAGCAAAATCCCAAAACACATTCCCAAAGGTAGCAGCAATGTAAATTGTACTTAATTTATTTTTTTCTAGTGGAATCGTTATGCCTACCTTACTGTTACCACCGTGCCCTAGGTCCTGGAAATGCTGACTTCCAGTTAGGTGACATCATGATATCAATTTTCATGTCTCACTTGTGGTCTGCTAGGGACTATGGTACACACCTCTTCAGTGATGTAATAGACATCACTGAATAAAGATACTGAATGTGCACTTTGCCTGTACCCACCCTAAACCAGGTATGATGATTCTCAGATCTAAAGTTGTTATGACAGGAACATATCTGGCCTCAGAAATTTGGTGTTGTGCAAATCTTCCTCCATCCTAACTAGCTAAAAAAGGCAAGATAATCCATATTTCATGCAGCAATAGGGATTTTCTTTTTTGTCTATATGTCTGCTTGAACATTTGTCCCAAAATACCACAACCCACATCAGCCCAGTGAATACCTGTTCTTCTTTCTATAAAAGTGTTGTTTAGTTAGAATTACTACCATTGGGCAGCAGTGTATGTGTTGGTATTTTATTGTTCTTAGATTATCTGAATTGTTGGAAGCTTTTGAAAATGAGTTCACAATTTCCTAAATCAGACAAGCTCTGCAATTGCATATTTTCTGTAGGGTTGAGAAAATAATGTTTCCAGCTCAAACAAAGGGATTATCATGTATTGACAAAGTGGAGGTTTAATTAACAATGACAGATAAGATTCCTTGCTTTCAGAAACAGTTTGTAAAAAGCAACCTGATAAATGACATTTTTGGCAGCCTGAATATTAGCTTATGAATTTAAATGTAGGGTGTGCTAAAATATATCCATCATGATGTAGAAATTACTCATAATTCAAACATATCACAATAAGTGCATTATGTGATTCATAAAATAAGGCCAACCACCACAATTTCTTGACTCGATTAACTTTCCAAATTTAGAATTGTCTCATCTTGTCCTTTGTATATTAGAACTTTGCACACACAGTTTTATACATATGCCAGACTGGTAAAAGTGTTTTGCAGGAAAAAAAAAAACTACCCTTAGTTCTCTATAGATTAGATTAGAGGTTAAATGTCAGGATAATCCCATTTATCAGCCGCTGCATAGTGAAGGCAAGGAACCTTATTGATTATACAGAGATTCATGATACCCAAGAGAAGCATATGTGTATTGCCAAACATATATTACAGATATAGCCTAGATTATTATACAGAATACCATGAAAGATTGCACTACGTTTGGCACGTGGCAATTTGCTCTACCCAGAGAAATCCATTAATTTTACTACAGAAACAAGCTGTAGAGACTTTTTGCTGTTGATAAAAAAGGCAAAAGAACAATATGCATTCCTTTTTTTAATTTTCAGAAAGAGTAAGGAAAGCTTAGAACCGCTGTCATGTTTTTATTATGACACCAGACAAGAGATGACAGATAATCTCTATCCAAACACCAAAAAAGCCTAAAGTTTTACCTTTTCATGCTCTATAGAAAAAAAAAAGTTTTGGCTAAAGGTGGGCTTAAAGAAAATAATGCACTAAGGGGCATATTTATAAAGTAGTGAATGTAAATTTCAAACATTCCCTGGTAGTGTATCAGTCCCTGTCATTTAAAACACATTCACCAGGAAGATTCACGTGTAGTGAATGTTTGGTGAATGTTAGATTACCTGCTTAATAAATATGCCTCTGTGTAATTTTCTCTGACAACTACACCAGTCCTGATATTACTAGCAGAAATGAGGAAATTAAATACATTAACAAACTCATGACTTTTGAGTTTTTTGGACAGTGTATATCCTCTGATCTACACTAGGGATACAGTGGAGAGAATATAGTGCAGTCAGTGTAGTATATATATATAATACGGTTAAGAGTATATAGTGTAGTCAGTGTAGTATATATAATACAGTTCAGAGTATATAGTCACTATATACTCTGAACTGTATTATATATATATACTACACTGACTGCACTATATACTCTCCACTGTATTATATATACTACACTGACTGCATTATATACTCTGGATGATATTATATATACTACACTGACTGCACTATATACTCTAAACTGTATAATATATACTACACTAACTGCACTATATTCTCTGAACTGTATTATATATACTACACTGACTGCACTATATACTCTGCACTGTAATATATATATATATATATATATATATATATATATATATATATATATATATATATATATATATATATATATATATTACAGTGCAGAGTATATAGTGCAGTTCAGAGTATATAATACAGTGTATTAAAGTGGTTAAAGGGAACCCTATGACAGAATTAAGAAAAAAAATGGCATGGGGTCCCCCCCAAAATCCATACCAGGCCCTTTGGGTCTGGCATAGATTTTAAGAGGCACTTCTTGCCAATTTTTTTTGGAAGGCCAGGAAAGGGAGGGGACGAATGAGTGCCCCCCCTCCTGAGCCATACCAGGCCGCATGCCCTCAACATGGGGAGGATGCTTTAAGGTGCCCCCCGAAGCACCTTGTGGACAAGGACCTCTTCCCAACAACCCTGGCCGATGGTTGTTGGGGTCTGTGGGTGGGGGTGCTTATCGAAATCTGGACGCCCCCTTTAACAAATCCCGCCCCCATATGTGAATGGGTATCGGGTACAGTGTACCTCTACCCATTCACCAAAAACGTGTCAAAAAGTAAAAACCACAAGAGACAGTTTTTGGCAATACCTTTATTAAAAAAGAAAAAGGTGTCCCGCGATGTACATCCATCTTTAATCACGCTGCCCGACGGACCCGAAAAATAGAAAAAACAAAAAAAGCTCCGGCTCCATGGGAGGCCTCCTGGCGACTGCTGTCTCTTCGCTTTGACAGCTGTTATATAGGCAAAGGTGGGGCCGCCCAGTGACATAACCGAGTGACCCCACCCCCTTCCGATGTCATGTGATGTCAGAGGGGGCGGGTCATCCAGTTAAATCAGTGGGTGGCCCCAGCCTTGCCTATATAAGAGCTGTCAAAGCCAAGAGACAGCAGCTGGTGGGAGTCCTCCCATGGAGGCAGATCTTTTTAATTTTTTTCTATTTTTTGGGTTCATCTGGCGACATGATTGACCATGGATTTACATTGCGGGACACTTTTTTTCTTTTCAATATAGGATTTGTCAAAAACTGTCTCTTGTGCTTTTTACCTTTTGACACTATTTTGGTAAATGGGTAGGGGTACGATGTACCCAATACCCATTCACATAGGGGTGGTGGGATCTGGGGGGCTTCCAGATTTCAATAAGCCCCCCGACCCTGACAACCACCGGCCAGAGTTCTCAGTAAGAGGCCCTTGTCCCCATCGACATGGGGCCATGGTGCTTTTGTTGGGGGGGCAGCACCCACCCCCCCATGTTGAGGGCATGTGGCCTGGTATGGTTCGGGAAAGGTGGGGGGATGCTCGCTTGTCCCCCCCATCCTGACCTGCCAGGCTGCATGCTCGGATAAGGGTCTGGTATGGATTTTGGGGGGACCCCATGCCAATTTTTTTGCAAATTTTGGCGTGGATTTCCTCTTAAAATCCATACCAGATCCAAAGGGCCTGGTATGGACTGGGGGGGACCCTACCTCATTTTTTTCATCTATATTGCCGGGAGCCAGAAATACATTACAGCCGCAAGCAAGTTTAAATTACATTTTTCCTTTCGAAATGTAATTTTTGCTAGACATTGCACAGATGCATCACTTTACAGGTAGGCTTAAACAGCGGCAAAGTGCCTCTAAAACGAGTGGCAAAGCGCCGCTAAAACGAGTGGTGCTTTACCGTGAATGCGGTCAGGGCCCCGTGTGAAAGGGGTCTAAAGGACTACTCTTGTATGTAAATCATCTATAACATATCCAGCCTAAACTTTTATATTTTATTCATGTGATTAAAGGGAATGTGCGGTGGTTTGCTACATAATTTTTTTTTTTTTCTTGTAGTGATGGTTAAACAAATACAAATTTTGGAAATATTTGTTGTCAGGTAAAAATTAAATACATAGAGCATATAAATACTTTATAGCCTTCTTTTGAAGCCATCATGTGGCACTTGAGGCTTCTTTTTTTCCAGACTCTATAGTAAGGTCAACAGGGATCATTAGCTGGATAGTATTGCAGGGATTAATTGTGGAAGAAATTAGGTTCCTCCCCGTTTTTCCTTTAAAATACTAAATAAAGACAGAGAGAGCTTGACCATATGCAGTGTGTCATGACAAAGCTCATATGTGAGTGAAATGCATAGACGTGACGCAGTGGGCCAACTGTGCCCCCTTGTGCATGATATTACTGTTTAACCGCTTGCCGACCACCGCATGTACATATACATCGACGCAATGGCATGGACAGGCAAATGGGTGTACAGGTACGTCCCTTTAAATTTGCCGCAGTGTCATCGCGTGCGCACACCATGAGTGTGATCGCGTGTCCCGCAGACTCAATGTCCGCGGGGATACCCGCGATCGTCTTACGGAGAGGAAGAACAGGGAAATGCTGATGTAAACAAGCATTTCCCCATTCTGCCTAGTGACACTGACACTGATCACCGCTCCCTGTAATCAGGAGCGGTGATCAGTGTCGTGTCACACATAGCCCCCCCACAGTTAGAATCACTCCTTAGGACACATTTAACCCCTACAGCGCCACCTAGTGGTTAATCCTGCCAGTCACATTTACACAGTAATCAATGCATTTTTAATCGCACTGATCGCTGTCTAAATGTGAATAGTCCCAAAATAGCGCCAAAAGTGTTCAATGTGTCCGCCATAATGTCACAGTCACAATAAAAATCACTGATCGCTGCCATTACTAGTAAAAAAAAAAGCTAATAAAAATGCCATAAAACTATCCCCTATTTTGTAGACGCTATAACTATTGCGCAAACCAATCAATAAACGCTTATTGCAATGTTTTTACCAAAAATATGTTGAAGAATACGTATCGGCCTAAACTGAGAAAAAAAAATTATATATTTTTAGGGATATTTATTATAGCAAAAAAGTAAAAAATAATGTGCTTTTTTCAAAACTGTCGCTATTTTTTTGTTTATAGCAAAAAAATAAAAAATGCAGAGGTGATCAAATACCACCAAAAGAAAGCTATTTGTGGGGAAAAAAGGACATCAATTTTGTTTGGGAGCCATGTTGCACGACCGCTCAATTGTCAGTTAAAGCGACGCAGTGCCGAATTGCAAAAAGTGCTCTGGTCTTTGGCCAGACAAATGGTCTGGGGCTTAAGTGGTTAATAGACAAGCATAGTCTCTGTTGGATTTAGTAAGCAAAAGCTAGTTGTCAGTTAGTTTTGAGGAACCACATAAGCGATGCATAAGGCAATAACTAAATTATTGGCTTACTATGGCCAAACATTCATTGCATCTGTAAGTCATATAGGTGGCTGTTACTTGGGCTGAAGCATTAGGTGTATAGATTTCAAAGAAGCCTTTGAGTGTAAGAGAGTAATGCACATGCACTATGTCTGATGCTTTGCTGAACTTTGGTGCATTATTGTGATTGTAGTGTCACTGGCAGTACTCATGGCTGGAATGTATGTCATTAGCAATTGACAGCATTTTCAACATGTTGCATTAATGAACACATGTACAAGCCCACAGAGGTGGATGAAGAGAGGTGGAAAGCATGTAGGGTCTGTTTAAAGTAACTCCCCACAAAATAAGGACTAGGGATGGGCCGAACACCCCCGGTTCAGTCCGCACCAGAACATACCGAACAGGCAAAAAATTTGGCAGAACACACAAACACCGATAAAGTCTATGGGACACGAACATGAATAATCAAAAGTGCTCATTTTAAAGGCTTATATGCAAGTTATTGTCATAAAAAGTATTTGGGGATCTGGGTCCTGCCCCAGGGGACATGTATCAATGCAAAAAAAGTTTTAAAAATGGCCGTTTTTTCGGGAGCAGGGATTTTAATAATGCTTAATGTATAATAAAAGTGTAATATTCCTTTAAATTTCATACCTGGGGGTGTCTATAGTATGCCTGTAAAGTGGCGCATGTTTCCCGTGTTTAGAACAGTTCCTGCACAAAGTACTTGCGGCTATAATGAATTGTCGGTCCCACCAATACAGATAAAAGTCATTGAAAAAATGGCATGGGATTCCCCTGTCCATTACCAGGCCCTTTGGGTCTGGTATGAATATTAAGGGGAACCCAAAACCAAAATGAAAAAAAAAATGCGTGGGGGTCCCATCAAATTCCATACCAGGCCCTTCAGGTCTGGTATGGATGTTAAGGGGAACCCCGTGCGAAATTTTTTTTAAAAATGGCGTGGGGGTCCCCCTCAAAATCAAGGTTTGGTATGGATTTTAAGGGGAACCCTGCGCCAAAATTTTTTAAAAAATGGCGTGGGGGTCCCCCTAAAAATCCATACCAGACCCTTATCTGAGCACACAACCTGGCAGGCCACAGGAAAAGAGGGGGGGACAAGAGAGCGCCCCCCTCCTGAACCGTACCAGGCCACATGCCCTCAACATGAGGAGGGTGTTTTGGGGTAGCCCCCCAAAGCACCTTGTCCCCATGTTGATGGGGACATGGGACTCATCCCCACAACCCTTGCCCGATGGTTGTGGGGGTCTGCGGGTGGGGGGCTTATCAGAATCTGGAAGCCCCTTTTAACAAGGTGACCCCCAGATCCCGGCCTCCCCCCTGTGTGAAATGGTAACGGCCTACCACTTCACAAAGAAGTGTCAAAATGGTACAAAAGACAAGACACACTTTGGAACAAGTCCTTTATTCAAAAATAAAAAAATAAAAATGTCCCATGAACTCCATTCATCTGCTCTTGCTCCACCGATGGACTGAAAAAGAAAAAAAAAGCCGTGACGACCCGCCTCCATGGGAGGCACCCGCCGTATGACACGTCTTCACTTTGACACTTCTTATATAACTGAGAGCGGGGCCACACAGTGACGTTCCCGGGTGACCCCGCCCCCCTCTGATACTTGGGGACTTCCCCTTGGCTTTCCCAGAACATAAGAGGGGGCAGGATCACCTGGTTATGTAACCGGGTGGCCCTGCTCCCTCTGACTCCCCGGAAAAGCCATGGGGAAGTCCCTGTGTGTCAGGGGGACGTGGTCACCAGGGAACATCACTGTGTGGCCCCACCCTCAGTTGTAAAAGAACTGTCACCTGTGAGGACGTGTCATATGGCGGGTGTCTCCCATGAAGGCGGGTCGGTCGCGGCTTTGTTTTATTTTTTTTTAATTTTTTAATAAAAGACTTGTCCCAAGTTGTGTCTTGTCTTTTGTACCATTTTGACATGGGGCGAGGCTGGGATCTGGGGGTCCCTTTGTTAAAGGGGGCTTCCAGATTCCGATAAGCCCCCTGCCCACAGACCCCCACAACCACCGGGCAAGGGTTGTGGGGATGAGGCCTTTGTCCCCATCAACATGGTCCCCATCATCCTCCCCTCTTTTCCTGCAGCCTGCCAGGTTGCATGCTCAGAAAAGGGTCTGGTATGAATTTTTGGGAGGACCACCACGCCATTTTATTTGTAATTTTGGCGTGGGGTTGCCCTTAAAATCCATACCAGACCTACAAGGCCTGGTATGGAATTTGAGGGGACCCCCACGCAATTTTTTTTTAAATTTGGCGCGGGGTTCCCCTTAGTATCCATACCAGACCTGAAGGGCTTGGTATGGAATTTGAGGGGACCCCACGCATTTTTTTTTTTTATCGGTGTTCCGGCAGTTTTCCAATTTGCCCCGAACACTGCATATTGTTCAGTGTTCTGCAGAACACCCGAACAACCAAAGTTCAGCCAGGACTTATGCTCGGGCTGAACCGTTCACCCATCCCTACTAAGGACAGCCCAGGCTGGATGCATGGTGCTTGTATTCATAAAATGATAAAAGTCTATAGTGCTCTGTAGCTTTAATAGTAGAATGCTTGTTATTTGAGGACACGAATACAATTTCCCATTCTGATGTTATTTATTGGCTGATATTCAAGACTGAGCCGAAATGGCCTTATCTAATCTAAAAGGTTGATTAGAACACCTGTATACACAGGTGATTATGTTGTCTAGTGCAGTGTTTCTTAACCTTTTTCCAGTCAAGGTATCCTTTAAAATGATGTTTGATTAGAGGCACCCCATTCTAAAATGTAACAAACAAAACTATTCATTTTACTTTTTGCAGCTGCATCCACACACATAATAAACTCAACATCAGGGGTGATTTATTCTTATAAAGGAGATATGCAATACTTTTGCACACTACTAGTGACTAGTATCCACTATTTCTTCCCCCTAATTTTCTCTCCCTCATGCAGCTAACGAGACCCCAGTGCTGACAGAGAGGAATGGGGGGTGGGTCAAAAAAGGATGCTGTGCATGTGCCCGACTTTCTCCTGATCAACCAATAACATCAGCAGGTGTTAAGATGCTGGTTGCTGGCCTGCAGAGTGCCAAAGGTTGTAATATTGAACATTAAAAATATGTGGCTTTGTGTAACAAAAAAGCAAGCTTGATCCACCTGCTGGGGCAATTTTTAGGCATTTTGCCAAGGCACCCCTAAAAGCCCCGTAGATGAAAAAGGATGATCTAGTGTAAGTGTGTGATGTGAGTGGGTCTGGATCAGCTGTATTTTTAAAGACAGATCTGTTGGTTTTTACAATTAGGGTTTTGTTATGGGCTTTGGTGGGATTTTTATGTGGATCCTTTATATACAAAGAAATGGTAAATAAACAAGTTTGTGGAGTGCAGTATAGCCTCTCTATCTGATCCATAATAGAGTTTTGAATATTCTTTTTTTTTGTATAAACAGTTTATTACATTTTTAAATCAGTACATAATAAATACATTCCATGTACACTATACAGTTATGGGAGTAGGTAATAACAGAAAAGTAAACCATGGCTAAACATGAAACAAATCCTTCAATGAGATGAGGGTGCCTAAATTTAGACACCTTGGGGGGAGGCGGTTTACAGCCAAAAAAGAAGAGTTTTGAATATTCTTGTCCTTGCAAAGCAAACTTAGGTTGTTGGAGTAACATGTTACCATGCATGTAATACTTTATCTTAATGTGTATAACGTCATTCGTAAAACTATTAAGTGGCTTGATGTTTTCATCAAGATTACAATGCATAGCCCACTAGAGAGCTAATTAATCTTCCTTATGCTGTAGCCTTCACAATGTGCATATATTTACAAAAGTAGCAAAGCCCACTTGTCCACTCGCTTGGGCAGCTTAGAGAGCCTGACTTCATGAAGCAGAACAACCACTGACAGCTTTTCTTCCTAATAGATTCTTCAAGATCTCTGCCCTTCATTGCACCAAACTGCCATAAACAGTGACATAGTGCGTTTTCCACTGAGGAAATTAAATAAACATTATGCATTTATCAAAAACATACAGAAACTGAAGTGGATGAAGAATTTGAAAAGCTTTCTAGTGCAGTGAAAAAATCCTTCCTGAGGAATGAAAAAAAGTTTATGCATGAGTTTTAGCAATAATTCTCTTTTTCATTCCAAAAGAATGGCTGTTGGTGTCTTTTTTTTTTTTATTAGATTGGGATTTTGTGCTTTGTGATTTAAAGGGAATGTGATAAAAAACTTTGCAATATAATGTCAATCTATTCTATTCATCAGATCAGGGGTCTGTTTAATGATACTTAAGTAGATTTTCCTATTAAAGCACTTGAGTAGATTTTTCTATATAGTATTGTATACCATATATAGGATATAGGATACACAAAAGTGTATCACAGTACCTCACAAAAGTGAGTACACTCACAATTATTGTAAATATTTTATTATATCTTTTCATGTGACAACAATGAAGACATGACACTTTGCTACAATGTAAAGTAGTGAGTGCACAGCTTGTATAACAGTGTAAATTGGCTGTCCCCTCAAAATAACTCAACACACAGCCATTAATGTCTAAACCGCTGGCAACAAAGTCAGTACACCCCTAAGTGAAAATGTCCAAATTGGGCCCAAAGTGTCAATATTTTGTGTGGCCACCATTATTGTCCGTATGTCTGCATGTTTGGTTGGCTCCCTGCTGATGCAGTGCTTCTGCTCTTGCCTAGAGCTCCCCATTTGGCGCACTGAGGCTGACACTGCCGCTCTCTGTGGCGATGTCAGCAAGCTTTCTGATCCAGCATCACAGGATTCTCCTGGTTGCCATGGGACCACCGTGCGTCTATGGCCAGGTGACACATCACGAGACACCGTCACATGACCAGGCTGTCTGAGCTTCTGGGCGATGTAATCTTCCCAGCGCTGTGGCTCTCCATTCATCGGAGATCAGCTGTGGCTTGCTACGCGGTGCCGCGTGGTGCGCCATCGGTTCAGGGGGCCTCCACGAGCAACGGGAGACATTTTGTCTCAAGCACAAATGACAATATAGCCACACCCTTTGGTAACTAGGGAACAGATTTAAACCGCCCTTTACAGCTCACTAACACGCCACACACAGGAGAGTTGAGTCGCACACTGCACTGCTGCATTACAAGGTACTATTTGGATTGTTTGCTTTTTGCCAATCCCTATCCAGTAGCTTTTCAAGTATGGGGTTTTATCCCCATTAATCTTATATTATCTTTACTATCTCCACTACAGATGTGGTAGACCTCTACAGTCTGATGTAATATATCAATACCTGGATTGGCACATCACTTACAATCAATGCTCCACCTTTTCTCCTCCCTTGAGCCCTGGTGCTTTTTGTATTTAGCAAATATACCGACAACTCAAACTGACATTTTAACCTGGCTATATCAATGCATTACATTACTTCTACTGCAACTCTATGCACTCTATGTGATTAAGGTATGTCTAGGAGTACATTAATTCCTGATCTACTGATCAGGGTTTTTCTACTCACTGTACGTGAACTGCTACACATCGCCTTTAATCATTAATCATACACTTGTATTGATATCGTTTTCTGGAGCTATTGAGACTCATTGGTAACTCTTTGCCCTGGTGTCCTTTGGTTTGAGACTGGAG
Source organism: Aquarana catesbeiana (assembly GCF_042186555.1). Taxonomy (NCBI): domain Eukaryota; kingdom Metazoa; phylum Chordata; class Amphibia; order Anura; family Ranidae; genus Aquarana; species Aquarana catesbeiana. The sequence continues at coordinate 225,955,323 of NC_133327.1, forward strand.
CCCCATTTGGTGGCAGTCCTTTTCCTTGCTTGCTGGCACATTTACAAGCAGCTTTCTTCTCTGCTTTTGAGCCATGATTTCTACTTGTTGAATCATCAGCACATAGGGTCAATATGTCCACTCATAGGTACATGATTTCTGTATAATGACTATTTGAACACTGTTTATGTATGTATTTGTATATTTTTTAATTATAGAAGAAACCTTGGAAAAATTTGGAACTGCATAACCTATTGGCCCTGATGAAGACCTTCATTAAATTTATGTTGAAATGCATTGGAATTTCTTCTGTCCTATCACCAATGGACAGTTGATCATTAGGTTATCCATTGGTTTGGTCGAATGCTTCTATTCAAGCAATGTGTTTGTTTTTATTTATCCAACTCTTATCTTGTGTTATATGAATAAACTTTGTACTTTTATAATTTATAACTCGCTGTTTCTGGTCTGTTAAAATCCCACTTTTTGAGGAATCCTTTTTGTTCATTGTATGTACTAGGGATGTGGGCAAGAAACAGTATATACAGTTAGCTGGCAATATTTTTTCTTACCTTTATTTTCCAGCACTGCCTTAACCCTCCTGGGCATTGAGTTCACCAGAGCTTCACAGGTTGCCACTGGAGTCCTCTTCCACTCCTCTATGATGACATTATGGAGCTGGTGGATGTTAGAGACCTTGCGCTCCTCCACCTTCCATTTGAGGATGCCCCACAGATGCTCAATAGGGATTAGGTCTGGAGACATGCTTGGCCAGTCCATCACCTTTACCCTCAGCTTCTTTAGAAAGGCAGTAGTCGTCTTGGAGGTGTGTTTGGGGTTGTTATCATGTTGGAATACTGCCCTGCGGCCCAGTCTCCAAAGGAAGGGGATCATGCTCTGCTTCAGTATGTCACAGTATATGTTGGCATTCATGGTTCCCTCAATGAACTGTAGCTCCCCAGGGCCAGCAGCACTTATGCAGCCCCAGACCATGACACTCCCACCATCATGTTTGACTGTAGGCAAGACTGTAGGCAAGACACACATGCCTTTGTACTCCTCACCTGGTTGCCACCACACATGCTTGACACCATCTGAACCAAATACCTTTATCTTGGTCTCATCAGACCACAGGACATGGTTCTAGTAATCCATGTCCTTAGTCTGCTTGTCTTCAGCAAACTATTTGCAGGCGTTCTTGTGCATCATCTTTAGAAGAGGCTTCCTTCTGGGTTGACAGCCATGCAGACCAATTTGATGCAGTGTGCGGCATATGATCTGAGAACTGACAGGCTGACCCCCCACCTCTTCAACCTCTGCAGCAATGCTGGCAGCATTCATACGTCTATTTCGCAAAGACAACCTCTGGATATGACGTTGAGCATGTGCATTCAACTTCTTTGGTCGACCATGGTAAGGCCTGTTCTGAGTGGAACCTGCCCTGTTAAACCGCTGTATGGTCTTGGCCACCGTGCTGCAGCTCAGTTTCAGGGTCTTGGCCATCTTCTTATAGCCTAGGCCATCTTTATGTAGAGCAACAATTCTTTTTTCAGATCCTCAGAGAGTTCTTTGCCATGAGGTGCCATTTTGAATTTCAAGTGACCAGTATGAGAGACTGAGAGAAAAACACCAAATTTAACACACCTGCTCCCCTTTCACACCTGAGACCTTGTAACATTAACGAGTCACATGACACTGGGGAGGGAAAATGGATAATTGGGCTCAATTTGGACATCTTTACTTAGGGGTGTACTCACTATTGTTGCCAGAGGTTTAGATATTTATTAGCTGTGTTGAGTTATTTTGAGGGGACAGCACATTTACACTGTTATACAAGCGGTACACTCACTACTTTACATTGTAGCAAAGTGTCATTTCTTCAGTGTTGCCACATGAAAAAATATAATAAAATATTTACAAAAATGTGAGGGATACACTCACTTTTGACTTTTGAGATACTGTGTGTGTGTGTGTGTGTGTGTGTGTGTGTATATGTATATATATATATATATATATATATATATATATATATATATATATATATATATATATATATATATATATATATATATGTATATATATATATTGGGATCTAAGTGCAAAGGGTATCCCTTGCCTGCTCATAGTGAACTGTTAACAAACAAATGACCACCCACAAAATAGACATTCTGTACCATTTTATCATGTGGAGGTAAAATGAGTAATCTGCCCTCAATCTTTAGAAGTGGTTGGGCTCAGTTCTAATCGTATTTGCTAAAGAACATTATTTGGCCATCTGCTGCAAATTCTGCCAGACATGTCTACCCCAAGGCTGTAAAATTTATCTGGAAAGTGAGGGTTGTTGACTGAGGGTCAGTTCACACTACAACACATGTGTTCCCATGTGGCACATTTTTGACAGTCCATTTACTTCAGCGGGCTGCCAAAAATGCAGAAACATGCAAAAAGTACAGACACAACTTTTTAAAATTTCACCGCACTAAACCACATGGTACTGCGGTACCATGTGTTTTGGTGGCCACAAACACACAAGCTTTCTAGGTGCGTTTTGGGTGCCATTAACAGTAAATGACACCTGTGCATATCTATTAAAGGCAGCCCATTCCCAATGTCATAGTGTAGCGCCCACCTGTTTAGGTGAGTGCTATAATAGATAGTTAGGAGTAAAAATAGGCTGAAAATGCCAGTATTTCACCCTGCGGTGTATACTGGTGGGTTTGATTGGCACGTGAGTTTTATTAGAGTAGCTTGGACAGTTTCCTCTATTTTCTAGGGTTTGGCCTGGACAATAATAGGAATACAAGTTTAGAGTGACAGGCAGATCTGGAAGACCACTCTGGACCAATCATTAATTTGTTTGGGCGGAGGCGGGACTTCTATTTAAGACTTGGTCACATGTTCCTGGGGGAGTTCTGCCTTTTTTGGAAGATGTAGGATCCAGGAGGATTTGCGTGGGTGCTCTCCCCTTCGGGGGGAGAGGGACATGCTTTCTGGGCTATTATGCTCATGGGAGTTGGAGAGATCCAGATGGAGGATGCATATACCGGTACAGCTTTAGTGCTCTTCCACTGTGGAGGAGAGGGAAAGCAAGATATGCAGATGAAATAGAGACTGCAGGAAAACCTTCTAAAGGTTGCCGTTACTGACAAACCAGGACAGGGAGAGGATCTTCTGTGAGCGGCATGGATGATCACTCAGCAACACATGTGAGTGTAACCCAGGGGAATAGTTCTTCTGAGGGACTTTGTAGGGATTAGTGTGAGGGTTCAGGAGAACAGAGCTGGGCCTTAGAGAACTAATACCCTGGAGGAATCCGAAAGTCATCTTCTGAACGCTATTCAGAGTATCGTTCATGGAGTTAAAATCAGAAGGACTGTACAGTCAGGAAGTGGTGGCTAACAGGAGGAAGGAAAGATGCACTATCTTATGGGAATTCATGAAAGATGGAAGTTTACTAATAGGGGCTTCTTATAATCTGGATTCAATGTTGTATATCTTCATCACTTTAAACACTGGAAGTTATTCAGAGTGACTTTCCAGTGCAGTGCAGCATTTCACATGGAAACTGCAATAAAGATGTACATAGTTTAACCGTTCAATGACTGTCTGTGTGTCATACCTGGTTGGGAAAAAGGGGTAATGGAAAGTGCTTTAAGCTAGAACAAACTTTTAGCCGCTCCTACGGGAGTACGGCGCTTTAATAGTTAACACAAAATGTGCATTTCCTACACCACAATGCATTTGAACGGGTCCTAAGGGCAAACAGTGAAATTAGGCGGTACCCATTTATATTTTTGTCTATTCCAATTCATTAGACTGGAAAGTACACATAGGGGTAGTGCAATAGTCTGGATTCTGTATTGTAGAGATAGCCAGGTGGAACTCTCAGTGTGTTTGAATGATTTTCCAGAGAAACCTATTATTTATGTTATTATAGATTCTGATTTTTGGTGTAGAGTTATTACTGAACATCAGGCCTCTTGACTCCTGATATGTGTCAGGTATATGGGAATCTGCTGACCTGCTTTGAGGTGTGTTTCAGTCACAATTCAGATACAGGTATACAAGGCCCATTGGCAAAAGCCCTAAAAAGGACTAGTCACAATCTAATTACTACTATAATACAAACCAGTTTTCCTGGTGTGCCAAGGGTGGATCATTTTGAAGTGTTTAGGGAAGCCATGATGCTGATCAAAATCTAACTACAAATACTGCAGCTGCTGACTTTTAATATATGGACACTTACCTGTCCAGGTTGTCCGCAATGTCGGCACCCCAGACAATCTTCAGATTGGCTGTCGGGTGCAGCCGCCATCATTCCTGGTAAGGGAACCCTGCAGTGAAGCCTTTCAGTTGCGCAGCCGGTTCCCTATTGCACATGCACAAAGCACACTGCACTTTCCAATTGGCCGGGCGGTGGAGGAAAGAGGAGGGGGGCTAAACTTCCGAGAGATGGCGCCACGGTGCCATCTCCGGAACTAGGGAACGGTACCTGTCAAAAACAAGTACCCGTTCCCCCCTCCCCCCTGAAAGGTGCCAAATGTGCCACGGGGGGGAGACGGATAAGTGGAAGTTCCACTTTTGAGTGAAACGCCACTTTAAGTAGTTTGTTTGGACTAAGCAAACGTTTTCCTTTACTAAAATATCTGTCTGCTGCCAGTGCTGTATACACTGTAAGCATTAGCTACATACAGTATACAGTGCTGTGTTCCAGCAACAGCACGGATGTTTCTCATCTACTCTCGGAACAAAATCAAGCCAGACTGAGTGCTGCTCAACTATTTGCAGGAAACCTTGTGTTTTATGTATACAAGGCTTCCATTGAGTGAGATGGAGAGGCAGGTGGATGACATCATGAGCTCCACCTTAGCCAATCAACGTAAGCCTTGTATTCATTAATAAAATACAAGGCTTCCTGTAAAGCCTCATTCACAATACTATACATGCTCATGTTTGGCCATGTTTACCCACATGAAAATGCACAGGTATTCCATGCATCCCCATGCAAGCAGTCCCATTGATGTCTATTGGAACACAGCAGCTGCAGGGATACAGCTGCTGTGTCCCGATATGAAATCTATCTGGGTGCAAGTGGCTGTGGGTCCCGACAGTATGATTTCGGGGACTTGCAGCCACATACACCTGCACCTACACATATATAATATTGGGACACAGCAGCAGTGTCCATACAGCTGCTTTGTCCCAAAAGTCATCAATGGGACTGTCTGCATAGGTGCTCTGTGCATCCCTGTACAGATAAATAAGGCTCTACACAGCCGTACGGTATTGTATGCTGCATGGGTGTGAGGCCTAAATGGCTGAGCAGCACTCAGCCCTACTCAGTTTTGTTTTCTGGCAGCAGACAGTAAGTCCCCATACCACTGCCGAACATAATGTTGTATATATGTACCTAATGCATACAGTTTATACAGCGCTGTTTGTACACAGCTGACAGCGGCCACATTTACCACACCCAAACAAACTTTTGAAAGCCAAAGTAAACAAGAAGTCAGGGCTTTTATTAAAATTAGGTTTATTTTGAATTACAACAAATTTAGAAGGTATAATTATCCAGCAGATCGCTTGATAAATCAGAAGAAATGTATGGCTATCTGATACTTGAGAATTAAAGTGATATTAAAGTCTTGTCTTTTTCTTGTTTAATAATAACAAACATGATGTCATACTTACCTGCTCTGTGCAGTTGGATTGAAGTGCTTGCTACTGTTTGGGAGTGGCACTGCTTGGAGAAATTGTCCATGTACAGCATGTCCACAGGGAGTGATCTGAGTTTAATGACCATCCTTTATTCACATGGCTCATTATTGTTTCATCAGCATTTTTCACAATTTCTGAAAAATGCGCACCGTTCCCCATTAATATGTCTTAGACAATATTATTAGCTCACAAATCTTTATAACATTTCTTAAAAACGTATCATATCCCGCTGCAAAGTGCATTCAAGTTTTGTTACCACATACTTTATCCACTAGCATATGCGCTTAATTTTATGGGTTTCTTGTGACCTATAATTCAATCTCCTTCTCTTGGACTGTAAGGGCTTGGGAAGAAGTTCCTCACAGCTATTGTTTAGCCATAACTTGTGTTTATGTGTTGGTATTTTATATGCTGCTGTGGGTGATAATGATCTATAAAAATGTACAGAAATGCTAGCAACAGAACTCAAGGCCAGATTTCAATTATCTGCTCCCCTAGCTCTCTTTTAATGTGCAGCTCCTGTGACCGCCGATCTTTGAGGCTGCTCAGTTATGTTTCCCTTATATGAAAACAGTCAGTACAATCTGCATATAATAATAAGAATATGGTTATAACTCATTACTTATCTGCAGACTGTGTCGATCTCTGCAAGGGCCTACAGAACTAAAACTTAGTCAAGCTTATTATTAATATTAATATTATATTCATTTTTCTCATACATATTATTTGGGTTTACCTTGTACTGTATTTTTCTAATAAAAGTATGGGTTTAGAGAATTTAAACAAGCTCTATAATGATCGTAAAATAGATTTAAACCCTACCAATGGACTTTTCTTATGTCCCCCCCCTGTAGTCTATTCAGTTGAAATGTTTTGTTACTTCTGTTTGATAAATACAAAAAAAAAATCCTGTGTTCAGTGTACTCTGCAGTGTTATCTCAAACAAGGTTACCGCAAAGTGTGTTAGGACTACACAATGGCATGTTAGGTGGATGAGGAGAGGGACAGGTGTTCTGTAGTCCTAACACATACTGTATCCTGTCCAAAGTTGACAACACTGCTTCTTAATAGATGCAGTAAGGTGAGTGAGAGATGTCACTCTAGGACAGGAAGTGTGCTAGTGGCAGGATAAAGGGAGAAATCCTGAAGGGTAAAGGGTCATCATTGTAGCCATGCAACTTGTATTTTTGGATTTAAGTTGGTATTAATTAAAAATTGTAAGTTTTTTTTATCCCTGAGGAACAGGGCATGAGGAAGCTTCCTCATTTCATGAAAGAAATTAAATATTTTGTTAGTCTTAAGCCCCGTACACACAATCGGACTTTCCAACAACAAAACAGTGGAATTTTGTCTGAAGGGTGTTGGCTCAAACTTGTCTTGCATACACATGGTCACACAAATGTTGGCCAACAATTATGAATGTAATGATGTAGTAAGAGGTTTTTCAGCTCTTTAGCGCCCCCCTTTGGGCTCCTTCTGCTAATTTTGTGTTAGTAGAAATTTGGTGAGCGTTGATTCGCGCTTTTCTTTTCACGTTTTTCATTTAGCGCTTTTCAGTTTGTTTCTGAACAGCCGTTCCTCAACCAGACATGTTGCGGAATCGGAGGAGATAACGTGTTATTTATTATTGGCCTTGGAGTTATTGCTTTGACATTATTTTTTTGGTTGCATAATAATGATTTGATTTGGTATATTTTATATATTTTTGGATGCATAGAATGCACTTTTTGGTTAAGTTCTCTTGGCAGATAGCAAGTCTATTCTTTTTTTTAATGCACAATAAAAAAATTGTGCAGAATAATACTTGGCTACGTGTTTTACTTCAAATGACAGTTTGGGAGTAGGCAGTTACATTTAAAAAATAATACAATGTAAAATTGAAAACAACATAGTTGTATCTTTGATCTTAAAAACTACGGGATAATTTCTGCCAACAGCCTGCCATCCAACCTTTCCCGTTGGAAAATCCGATCGTGTGTACGGGGCTTTATTCTGTAAGCCATAATCAAATTTAAAAGAAAGAAATGCTTGAAATATATCACTCTGTGTGTAATTAATCTATATAATGTATGAGATGCACCTGTATATATATATATATATATATATATATATATATACATACAGTATATCTATCTATATACAGTAAAGTGAGTACACCCCTCACATTTTTGGAAATATTTTATTATATCTTTTCATGTGACAACACTGAAGAAATGACACTTTGCTACAATGTAAAGTAGTGAGTGTACAGCTTGTATAACAGTGTAAATTTGCTGTCCCCTCAAAATATCTCAGCACACAGCCATTAATGTCTAAACTGCTGGCAACAAAAGTGAGTACACCCCTAAGTGAAAATGTCCAAATTGGGCCCAATTAGCCATTTCCCTCCCCAGTGTCATCTGACCATGGCCGGTCTGGGATTAAAAACCAGCCCTGGAAAAAAAAAATCATACCAGCCCTATAGCATTATTATACCTGCCCAACATCATTATGTTATTTTCGTATTCATAAAAGGAAAAGCCATGCATTTTAAAGCACATTTGAAGAGTGTATTATATATAGATAAGACAGATATGAAAGCACATAGGGCTTTATATATAAGAGCAAATTCCAGTTAAAAGTGGTAAAAGTGTAGCAATCATCAAGGGGGACCCCAGGGGCTCTGTGAATGTGAGGGGGGGGTGCTCTCACATTCACAGAGTCCACAGAAAGAATACACTAAGGTAAGGGGTGACTGATTTAAGGGGGAAACCTTTATATCAGTGCCCCCTTACATTATTGTATTCACTCCACCCTTACATCACTGACCCCCCTCAGACTGGCTTGACAGCACTGATGCTAACTTCCTCTCAGGTGCAAGAGATCAATGCATCAATGCAGCATCAGTGCCCATCAAATGCAACCTACCAGTGCCCACCAAATGCAGCTTATCAATGCCCATCAAATGCAGCTTATCAGTGCCCATCAAATGCAGCTTATCAGTGTCCACCAAATGCAGCCTTATCGGTTCCCACCAAATGCAGCCCATCAGTGCAGTTCCCACCAAATGCAGCCCATCTGTGCAGTGCCCACCAAATGCAGCCCACCTGTACAGTGCCCACCAGTGCAATGCCACCAAATGCAGCCTACCAGTACAATGCCCACCAAATGCAGCCCACTTGTGCAGTGTCCACCAAATGCAGCCCATTAGTGCAATGCCCACCAAATGCAGCCCACCAGTACAATGCCCACCAAATGCAGCCCACTTGTGCAGTGCCCACCAAATGCAGCCCATTAGTGCAATGCCCACCAAATGCAGCCTGCCAGTGCAATGCCCACCGAATGCAGCCCACCTGTGCAGTGCCCACCAAATGCAGCCCACCAGTGCAATTCCCACCTAATGCAGCCCACCAGTGCAATGCCCACCAAATGCAGCCTACCAGTGCAAAGCCCACCAAATGCAGCCCACCCATGCAGAGCACACCAAATGCAGCCCACCAGTGCAATTTCCACCAAATGCAGCCCACCTGTACAGTGCCCACCAAATGCAGCTTACCTGTGCAGTGCCCACCAAATGCAGCCCACCAGATGCAGCCCACCAGATGCAGCCCACCAAATGCAGCCCACCAGGTGCAGCCCACCAAATGCAGCCCACCAAATGCAGCCCACCAAATGCAGAACACCTAATGCAGCCCACTAGATGCAGAACACCAAATATAGAACACCAGATGCAGAACACCAAATGTAGAACACCAGATACAGAACACCAAATTCAGCCCACCAGATGCAGCCCACCCAATGCAGCCCACCGGATGCAGAACACCAAATGCAGCCCACCAGATGCAGCCCACCAAATGCAGAACACCAAATTCAGAACACCAAATGCAGCCCACCAGATGAAGCCCATCTGTGCAGTACCCACCAAATGCTGCCTATCACTGCAGTGCCCACCAGTACCTGGATCACGATCTCCTGTGTCATGAACCTTGGATTTAAACTGCCCACCCGGGAAAAGGTAAGAAAGTCCTGCCTCCTGTGTCACACTGATTCAATGCCCCATTGGAACACCAAATGCAGCTCACCAAATGCAGTCCACCAGTGCAATTCCCACCAAATGCAGCCCACCTGTACAGTGCTCAACAAATGCAGCCCACCTGTGCAGTCACCTGTACAGTCCCCACCAAATGCAGCCCACCAAATGCAGCCCACCAGATGCAGCCCACCAAATGCAGCCCACCAAATGCGGCCCACCAGATGCAGAACACCAAATGCAGTCCACCTGTGCAGTGCCCACCAAATGAAGTCCACCTGTGCAGTGCCCACCAAATGCAGCCCACCAATGAAACCCACCAGATGCAGCCCACCAGATGCAGACCACAAAATGCAGCCCACCAAATGCAGCCCACCAAATGCAGCCCACCGGATGCAGAACACCAAATTCAGCCCACCAAATGCAGCCACCCAGATGCAGAACACCAAATGCAGCCCACCAGATGCAGCCCACCTGTGCAGTACCCACCAAATGCTGCCTATCAATGCAGTGCCCACCAGTACCTGAATCATGATCTCCTGTGTCATAGAGCTTGGATTTAAACTGCCCACCAGGGCGGCTCTGTAAGAAACTCCCACCTCCCGTGACACACATCACACTGATTCAATGCCCCATTGGAACACCAAAGGCAGCCCACCGAATGCAGTACTCCAAATGAAGCACACCAGATGCGGCCCACCAAATGCAGCCCACCAGATGCAGCTCACCAGATGCAGCCCACCTGATGAAGAACAACAAATGAAGGCCACCAGATGCAGCCAACCAGATGCAGAACACCAAATGCAGCCAACCAGATGCAGCTCACCAGATGCAGCCCACCTGATGAAGAACAACAAATGAAGGCCACCAGATGCAGCCAACCAGATGCAGAACACCAAATGCAGCCCACCAGATGCAGCCCACCAGATGCAGCCCACCAGATGCAGCCCACCAGATGCAGCCCAGCAAATGCAGCCCACCAGATACAGAACACCAAATGCAGCCCACCAGCTGCAGAACACCAAATTCAGAACACCAAATGCATCCCATCAGATGCAGCCCATCTGTGCAGTACCAACCAAATACTGCCTATCAATGCAGTGCATACCAGTACCTGGATCACGATCTCCTGTGTCATGGAGCTTGGATTTAAATTGCCCGCCCGGGCAGCCGCAGTAAGAAAGTCCCGCCTCCCATGACACACATCACACTGATTCAGTGCCCCATTGGATCAGTGTTCTGTCAATCACAGAGGCCAGTGTAGGAGGTGGGGCTTTCTTACAGCACTGCCGAATAGCTCAGACAGACCCCCAGCTCCATGACAAAGCGGGAGATCGCCGCTGTGTATGTATGCCACATACGAGGTGGAGGGAGGGAAGGACAGCACGGAAGCTTCGGCATGCAGTGCAGCCACGCAGGATCGGCCCTATTTGAGCCACAGCTCAAAGCAGCCCCAGGGCAGGCAGCAATTTCCCGGTATGCCGGTAGGCCAGTCCGGCCCTGCATTTGACTCATTAGTGTTGCAAGGTCTCAAGTGTGAATGGGGAGTTGGTGTGTTAAAGTTGGTGTTATCACTCTCACTTTCTCATACTGGTCACTGGAAGTTCAACATGGCACCTCATGAACTCTCTGAGGGTCTGAAAAAAAAGAATTTTTGCTCTACATAAAGATGGTCTAGGCTATAAGAAGATTGCCAAGACCCTGAAAACTGAGCTGCAGCACAGTGGCCAAGACCATACAGCTGTTTAACAGGACAGGTTTCACTCAAAACAGGCCTCGCCATGATCGACCAAACAAGTTGAGTGCACATGTTTAGTGTCATATCCAGATGTTGTCTTTGGGAAATAGACGTATGAGTGCTGCCAGCATCGCTGCAGAGGTTGAAGGGGTGGGGGGTCAGCCTGTCAGTTCTCAGACTATACGCCACACACTGCATCAAATTGGTCTGCATGGCTGTCGTCCCGGAAGCCTCTTCTAAAGATGATGCACAGGAAAGCCCACAAGCAGTTTGCTGAAGACAAGCAGACTAAGGACTAATGGATTACTGGAACCATGTCCTGTTGTCTGATGAGATCAAGATAAATTTATTTAGCTCAGATGGTGTCAATGTGTGGCAGCAACCAGGTGAGGAGTACAAAGACAAGTGCGTCTTGCCTACAGTCAAGCATGGTGGTGGGAATGTGATGGTCTGGGGCTGCATGAGTGCTGCCAGCACTGGGGAGCTACAGTTCATTGAGGGAACCATGAATGCCAACATGTACCGTGACACATTGAAGCAGAGCACGATCCCCTCCCTTCGGAGACTGAGCCGCAGGGCAGTATTCCAACATGATAATGACCCCAAACACACCTCCAAGATGACCTGAACCCTATTAAGCATCTGTGGGGCATCTTCAAATGGAAGGTGGAGGAGCGCAAGGTCTCTAACATCCACCAGCTCTGTGATGTCATCATGGAGTAGTGGAAGAGGACTCCAGTGGCAACCTGTGAAGCTCTGGTGAACTCCATGCTCAATAGGGTTAAGGCAGTGCTGGAAAATAAAGGTGGCCACACAAAATATTGATACTTTGGGCCCAATTTGGACATTTTCACTTAGGGGGGTACTCACTTTTGTTGTCAGCGATTTAGACATTAATGGCCGTGTGTTGGGTTATTTTGAGGGGACAGCAAATTTACACTGTTATACAAGCTGTACACTCAATACTTTACATTGTAGCAAAGTGTAATTTCTTCAGTGTTGTCATATGAAAAGATAGAATAAAATATTTACAACAATGTGAGGGGTGTACTCACTTCTGTCAGATACTGTATATATCTGTAAAAATATATATCTCAATAGTCACACATGATGTGACTCAAGCATCCATTGCAATGAATTGAAAATGAGTGGGTCATTTTGGGGTTGATTAAAAAGCAAAAACAAGGACTTAATTTGGCGTAACTGTTTGTTACTGCACTCAGAGATTTTCCAAATAGGGCATCTTTTTCCTCAATCCTATCAATAAATGTGTTCTAATAAAAGGTAGACTGACAACCATTTTGGGCTAGATTCATTAAAACTTAAAGCAATATTAAATGCATTTAAAAAAAAAATTGCTGCACAAAGATAAGTATAACATGTTTGTTAAAAAAACAAACATGCTATACTTATCTTTGTGCAGCAATTTTGCACAGAGCAATTCCCATCCTCCTCTTCTCCAGTCCCCCGCCAGCGTCCCTGGCCCCTCCCTCCTGTCGAGTGCCCCCAGAGCAAGCATCTGGCAATGGGGGCATCCAGGCAGGCTCGTTCGAAAAAGCCACTGCTCTGTGTGTCCATTCACACAGAGCCGCGACTTGGCCCTTCCCCTGTCTCTCCTCATTGACTCACTGACTGTGATTGACAGCAGCAAGAGCCAATGAGGAGGGAGAGTCCCAGGAGAGCCGAGGCCCTTGTCCACATAGCTGGAAGAAGATCAGGCTCAGGTAAGTATTGGGGGGGCGGTGAGCTGCTGCACACAGAAGGTTTTTTTACCTTCATGCATAGAACGCATGAAGGTAAAAAACCCTGAGCCTTTAGAACCACTTTAAGAAAAGAGAATATAGATAATATGTTTTTGCCAATAGTAACCTGTCAGGTTTCAACAAATTAAACAAGAATTAAGAAATGTCAAAAACATTTTCACTCCCATTTTCTTTTCCCTGGTTTCATTGTCTCAGTCCCATTATTTAAGAGCATATTGCATTGTTGTTTTTAGAACAGAAAGTATTTCTTGCTTAGATTCCAGAAACCACATCTTGTACATTACCTGAGCTATTAAATGCTTATATAAATAGTGTAGAACCTCAATTTGAATGGGAAATTTCCCACAGGTGCAGGGTGGAAGACTTCCAGAAACAAATTTGAACGTAAATCACAATGTTTTTCCTGCAGATAATTCCTGTTTGCTGTGCTGTTGTAGAAGCTGTATAGTACAAAAAAAAAATTACATTATTTTTAAAATGCCCGGCTCAGCACAATTTCCAACCAACTGGTCCATTGGTGTTTCGATAATATTCATTATACATAAGATGCATTTAGATTGCTTTGCTTTCCTTTCATCAGAAATTCCTTAAGACAGCATAATTTCTAAATAGATGTTTCTGTATTTTTATACTTTGCGCATACTAGCTGGTGGAAGTGGAAGCAATCAAAACATTCTATTTAACTACAAAGGTATTTCTCTTTCTTCACTTCAGTATTTTGCATTTGGCACACTCAATTTTGCACCATAACAGGACATGGAACATGGGGAAATGAGGAAACTCAAGCTGGCTTTTGAAGATTAATCTGTTTGCCTGAAATGCAATAAGGATGCACTTTTAAAGGACTTTCAGGCAGTTTTAAGATTTATTATCCCATAGGTCTGGCTAAACTGGACAGAAAGTGTGCTGCTGCTGTATAAAGGATTTGATCTGAGCAGGGGCTGGGATGGCCTCCATTCTAATTAAAGAAGAAAACTAAACACAGGAAGGAAGTAAATGTCATGTACAGAGGAGCAATAGCACACAGACTGCTTTCTGCCTGCCTCCGTAATATATAGGAAGAGATATTAATTTACTTAAAGGGTAATGGAGTCATGGGATGGCCTGACAGCGATTTATGACAGAGGATAATGAATGAATGATTATTAATGGACAACAACTCTGTATGAAAAAACCTGCTTAACCCATTCAATAGCAAAGATATTGGTAGCTTTTTCAGCTGCCCAGAACAAGGGCATTCTAAGCACACGCTGTACATAAAACTGGCCATTTTTTTATATAATAGCATTCTATATTTTACTGAAGGAACATGATTCATCATGGATACTTTAAAAGTAATGAGTGTCCTCTTGTTAAAATATTTTAGCACTAAATGTGACAAACATAATGTCTCTTTAAACTGCTTGTAAGCAAAGTATGTCTGACATTTTTCCTCTTAAAGCTGAACTCCAGACATATTTAAAATACAGCTGGTTTAAATACATTAAATCTATCTTTATAGTAGCTTCAGGTAACCCTGGACAGCCATAAGCATGTTTTTCTTTCTACCATTTTCTTTTTATAAACCAGTCCCATTCTGCTTGTAAGAAAATAAAGTTCAGTTAGAATGTGCTTCCAAATTGCAGAAGCATAGCCTGAAAAAAATACATTTAGTATGAGGAACATTTATGCAGTATAATTTCATTTTTGTTAGGTTGCAATAAATCTTCAGTTACAAAGCGCCTTGAGTGAATTCTGTTCATTAGTAGAACTTGATGGGATGTTGGTAGAGGTACTCATTTCATAGCTGTGTGCAGACACATAAAACGTATGCTATAGTATAAAACACCCTGAAAAAAAATAAAATGCCTTTTTTCTTAACCTTCTGTTTGTGGTCGTACTAAAATCAGCAGTTACAGTTTTATAATGCACAGTGTTTTTGTAAATATCTTAAAAGAAGCAGAAAGATAATGAAAGTACTCAATGAGCACAGACTTTTCTTCCCATTTTGGTGGACATGCTTAGCCAATATATAGGGGAAATGCGTGATTTTGTTGTATTTTATGCATATTTGTCCCTGCACTTTGCAGCACTTTACAGGCTATGTAGGCATTGCATTAGCTCTTGCCTTAAAACTGAAAGCCAAGGAATTCAGCCATTTTCTAAAATGTTCTGTATTACTAGGGGCCACGTCCAGCGAGGTGCATGCCATCTCATGGATTTTTCTCTTTAATTTACAGTTTACGAGGAATATAACTATTGCTTTACTTTCTGTGCTCCAATGCTAGAATTAAATGACATTTCGATTAATATAGCACTGTGTATCATAACCAATTTCCATTTGTGTGTAATAAAATCATCTTTGCAGCCACTGCTGCATGCAGTTCGGAGATTGTTGCATGGAATTTATCATAACAGGATTCCTGGTAGTGACAACAGTTGACTATGCTTTTTAGTGTGTATTGAAAAAGCCACTTGTAGTCTCCATTGGAAGCCCACTTAACAGGATAAGGCTTACCTGTAGGTAAAAAAAAATCTCCTAAACCTGTACGGTTTAGGAGATATTCCCCTCGCAATGAGCCACTGATTGCAGCGCCGCATGCGCACAGGGGATTCTCAGCTGAAAGCCCGGCAAACTCCGGACCTTGCCGGAAAGAAGTCTTCCGCACACATGCGCGGGAGTGACGATACCCGGAAGACACGCCAAGGGGAAATGTCAGCTCCCTTGGCGTGGACCGGGTGAGATGCCGGCGCCTCTTTCTAAGGTAAGTATCTCATAATGAGCTAGTATGCGGTGCATACTAGCTTATTATGCCTTTTCCCTTATAGGTGTAGGGAAAGAAAAAAACATTCAGCGGGTTTACTACCACTTTAATGTTGCTGAAAATACTGTTTGTTATGAAAAATAACAATTGCTAATGCTTAGTGATCCTAATGTCTCTAAATACCATGTAGATAATGTCTGCCAGGGAAGTTGAAACAATCATTTTATCATTGCAAGGGCAAACTGTTAAAAGAGAAGTATGAGGATTGAAAAAAAAACTATTTATACTCACATAAGTAGATCCAGCATTGGTCCAATGCTGCATCTGTCCCCCACCACCTTTAGGACTGAGAACTGAACAATCAAAAACCGCAGATCACCCAGTTCTCAGGTTTCAGTGAGCATAGAGCCAGTGACTATCAGTCATCGCCTCTCTGCTCTTCCCTGCTAGCGCTCACAGGAGTGCTGGCTGTGCAGGGGGTGGGGCGGCTGGCTCAGACTTTCAGCGGTTTGTTGAAAGGCTGAGCCAGATGCTGGTCCAGGCACCTGGGTGGATCTTGACATTAAAGTCCGAACTGACCCAGAGCCTGGAGCGGCTGAGTGACGTCAGCTGACAGCGGACTTTAACTGAACATGGATCACAGGAGTGCAAAATGAAGTGCACTCCTGTGACGCATAGAAGTATGGCCAAAAGAGCTTTGGCCCTACTTATCCTTTAACTATTATGTTTTCAAAAATGTGTCAATGCAGGGTAAAGCAAGAGGTTGGCTTAAGGCCCATTCGCACCAGATTGTGGTGTGGGAAACCCACACCACATTCAGAATAAACTGCACTTGCGATCTGCACTAAGTGTCAATGCAATGCTAACAACACCCCAAACGCAGGTCTCAAACGCAGTGCATTTTTTAAAGTAGTGCATGCACCTTAGTGCCAAAATGAGTGAACTCTCATGCACTTGCATGGGAGTTTCATCATTTCAGCCCTGCCAATCAAGGTGGCTGAAGATTCAAAACATGAAAGAAGACTGAATGAAGATGTTGGCACCAACAAGAGAGGTGAGTTTATTTGTGCTTCAACTGCCGCTCTTTGCAATAGTACTGCTTATCTTTCTTTCTCTCCCCCTGCCTGCAAAAAAGAGAGCCTTGTGTGTTTTGTAAGTTGGAAATTGGAAATTATATAAGGCTGAGGACCCTCTCTTTGGACTCGCACAATAATGCTAGTTGCCTGAGCAGCCAGCCACCAAACATCAGCACTATCATGTAGCAGGAGTCACATGCCCTCCAAACCCAGGAATACTGAGCATTCTTTTCATCCCTGGTGGCTGAACAGAACAGTGGGAGAGTAAAGTTTAGGCTAGTATGTGCAGCTGGACATACATCTATCCTGACAAAAAAAAATGCTTTTCTAGGCCCTGCAGAAGCCTCTACCTTAACATGAGAAGATTGCTGCTTAGAAACTTATAGAAAATGTTCTAAAATACATGGGCTAGCACAAAGGGATATTAGTAATAAAGAGACATAGAACGTCAGATCATTTTCACAAATAATTATTTATTTTGGCAATTTAAACAATGGCCACGGTGTTATCCAAGGGAAAACCTGATAATAACTTAAATTTAAATGAAATATGAAGTCATCCTGGCTAAAATACATTAATCAAAATTACACGGTGTTGATCCAGACAGCACTGGACGACAACTCCCCCACTGAACAACACCATGACTTCTTAGAAATAGGAAGGGTGGGTGGGAGTCGCGGTCCGGTCCAAATGGTCAGTGAGTAACGGCCCTCAGCTCCCTTTTATCTGTTCCCTCTGCATGGGCTTTACACCTGCCAATTGTGTCCAATCCACTGCTTGCTACCGCCGACCAACCCCATGGCTGTTGCTACCCAGGGATACCTCCGCTGCAACCAATGTCAACCTGTAAATAAAGAACAGGGAGAAGAGATCTGCAGACCCCTTTGAGCTATCCCATGAGGGCCCAGCATATTGCTATGACCTTTCATGGGTTAGCACAAAGGAATATTAGTAATAAAGAGACATAGAACATCAGATAGTTTTCACAAATGATTATTTATTTTGGCAATTTAAACAATGACCATGGTGTTATCCAAGGGGTAACCTGATAACAACTTAAATTTAAATGAAATATAAAGCCATCCTGGCTAAAATACATTAATCGAAATTACACGATGTCCATCCAGACAATGCTGGATGAGTACTCCCCACCGGCTGAAGCCAGAAGAGAAGCTACTGGCTGAGGCCCCCCCAACACCATGGCTGCTTCGATGAAAATTTGCAGGCCCATATTAAATATGTCCAGGCCAATTACAGATAAGTGCACCAAATCATTGCAAAATAAACCAGGAACAAAACCTTCCAATTCAGCGTGGCAAAATGATACTTCACCAGATGAAAAGTTACGAATGGTCCTATTGAGACCTCTCCTAATCCTATCCACATAGAATAAGCTACCAGAGGGAGACCAGATAGGCCTAGGAATCATCTCAGAGAATGCCAATATGGCAGCTGGAAACATAAGCCTAATAGAATAAAGGTCTCTTTTCATTTCGCAGAGTAGCTCCCAGGTCTTGACCTTCCCTAGATCATTTGCCCCGGCATGGATGACCAAAACTTGAGGAGATGGCCAGAAGCTAGACAAGTGAATCAAGTGGTCTCTCAGGTTCTGCCACCTTAAACCCCCTAATACCCGACCAAAAAACTGAAAATTCATTAGCGTTCAGGCCTAGATTGGAGGAGTAGGTCCTATTTCCGGCATGTTTTGCATCCCAGAAAACATAGGAATGTCCTACTATCCAGATATTGGATTTAGGAGAATATGAAAAATAAAATTACAATGTTAGTAGATCAGGGGGGACATCTATTTTGTACCTTTCACTGCCCCAACGGCCTACCTTTTTCAAAACATGTGCAGAGAAACCTAGTGCATCAGCTGTAGTAGATAAATAAAATGAGATGAAAAGCTAAATGAATGAGATGAAAAGCAAAAACCCGAAAGATTCAGGCGTTTCAAACAGGAAGCTAAGACAGCTGAGAACTGGTACCTAGTTAAGGAAGACAGGTCCTGGTGAATAAAGAAGAAATCATTAGAAGTAGGTCTAACTAAAAGATACCTGGCGACATGTGAGACCGGGCATATTACGGGATTAGTGGATTAGTAGACCCAATGGCCTTTACCTACAGGCAGGGTTTTTGACCTGCAAAGGAAAGGGTTCAGAAACCCCTTACCTAAAGGAACATGAGAAAAAAGAAGATTAGAGCTAGACCATTTATTCACGGCTGAAAATTTCCCAACCCTCAGGGCTCCAAAAAAGGCAGTTGAAAAGGCAGCTCTGAAAAGGAAGAGCTTAAACTCCAATAAACAAACAGCCTCTAATACCGCAAGCAGGTCTACCAACAAGGTAACTGGGGCGTCTCGCGAGTAGGTCTGGACCTTTGAAAACTCTTGAGTACTCGACAGACCCGAAAGAAAGAAGTTACTGCTGGCAAACTTGCACATTTTAGAAAAAATGACACACCTGCTACTCTCTTGCTAACTGAAGCAGGACTGAGTTTTGACTGAATTAACTTAGATACAAACTCCAGAGAGACATAAGCGGTCACATCTAAGGCATCCAAGCTCAAATCATGACAAAATGAACACCATCTGAACCAGGAAAGATGATAGTCTAGCCAAGTCTTCCTTGATACAGAGTTTCTGAGGTTAGAAAGTATCAGCTCCAAATTAAGCCCCAGAGGAAATCTGGGCAAGGGGTGCTGCACTGATCCGCCGATTGAGCCAAGTCCCGAAACTTCGAAACGAAATGAGATAAAGCGTCAGCTATGTTATTATGTATCCTGGCTATGTGTGTTGCTTTCAACCAAATATTAAAACACATGCAATGCAATACTAGAAAATGCAGCAGTTTAATAACTGGCTCAGATTTCAAGGATAATGTATTAATAGCAAAGAAAACACCGTTGTTATCTGTGTGCACCAGAACTCTACGGTTCGTGAAGACATCCTTCCAAACAACTATGGAAACTATTACTGGGAATAATTCCAGGAGGACAAGATTCTGCAGAATGTCCTGCTGCAACCAATCTGAGTGCCACTCAGCAGAGCACCAGTAAAGTAAAAGGCTCCAAAGCCCGAGGAGCCAGCAGCATCTGTGAAGAAGTTCAACTGATAGTTATTAATTAATTCTTGTTGCCATATGGTTGAACCATTAAAATTACATAAAAAGGCATCACAAACTTTCAGGTCTTCCTTAACGCTCTTGGAGATACAAACGTGAGAATATAGACTCTTAAGACCCCTGCTTGCCAAAGCAAACCTCTGGGAAAATACCTTAGCCATCAGAATGACCCTGGCTGTGAAAGCAAATAGACCCAATAGAGATTGGGCTTCCTTCAGTAACACCTGGGGTTTTGACATCAGAAATTGCATCATTAAGTGAAGAGTCCATCGGAAAGATGATGTATCAATTGAAAGCTGCCTCACTCTTTCTTAGGAACGACACCCAAAGGAGAGAGCCTAAATTATGGAAATGGAGGACAAGAAAAGGGGCCAGCTATCCTACCTTCAATAATTTATTTAGAGAATTTATCTTAAACGACGGCTGAATGTATATAAGCAGATTTTAAATTTCTGACCATGCTACAGCCTATCCCATTGAAAGATGGAACCAAAAACCCATCTCTGAAACCATTAATTAGCAGAACTGCCATCCTGCGATCGAGATAGCGATCTAACCAGGGAATCATTCTCGTTAGACTCACTGGGGTCAAGGCTTTCCCACTAGCATCCCTGGGAAGTGATGGAAAAGAGGTTGCTGCAGATCTACGAAAGCACCTGCTGGCAGAATGGTTCCCATTACAGCATGAGCACTCGTGCTTATACCTGCAATTAGAGAGAAACTTCCATTGCCCTTCATTAAAGGCAAAACAAAATCCTTTGCGAAATGAAGTTTGCGGATTAGACACTACCCATGAGATTTAACCATAAGCCTATGTCATTAGACAACCAATGCAAAGAGGGGTGAACTGCCAATTTCTGCTGAAAATTCTTGTCATAAGTGTACTAGGCAGTACCACCGAAATGACAAAAGGCTTCAGCAATTATGTCTAAATGCTGTAATAAACCCAAGCATTTTTCAGGAAAGTGTTCTCCCGTGACAGCATAAATGCAAAAAGCCTGTAACCAGTCCTGGAAAGTTTTGGGAATGGCTCTCCCTTGCCTGCTTGTCAGATATAGACAGAAATTCCTTCGGAGCAGGTAATAATGACAATATGTCGATGAATTTGCCCCTCCAAAGTGAAAGCCCAAAGACAATATTTCACATGGCATGGCCTCTTTAAAAGAGGATTCCCCAATTATAGCAGCAGAGGGCCTCAAAGGCAAGGAGGGGATACCTGACATTGGAACGTTAAGGGGTACACTAGAGCTGAGTAAAACTTCTTTATTCACAATTTCTTCCTTCATAGTAGACCTTGCCACACAGCACCAATATCTGCTATATAATCAGCAGAATACAAATTTCCTTTTGCACCATGAGAATGTGCCCCTGTAACATCAGTGTCACTATTAGCAATGCTCAATGCACCACTCATTAGTACTATCACCAATTGACTGTGCCCCTTTAAACTACTGTAATACATTAGACAAAAATGTAACCAACATTGATAATTCAGAAACAGCAGCAAAACAGGTTTTACCACCAGGATTAGAGGCTGAATGCCCACTGCTGGCAGCCACAGGGGCAAGCGGAGTAGCGCTGCTCTGCCTCATCCAAGGTGCACTCTGTTATCCGGAACTGCCAGCTCCCTTCCCGTCTCTCGGCTGTGGAGAAGCATTTGTCTTTTGCAGTTTCTTCTTCCTATTCGGCCGTTGGCGCATCCCGCTCCTGATCACGGCTGTCTCCTCTTCTGCATTAGGGGGTGTGATGGCCGCCCCAACACCATGACTTCTTAGAAATAGGAAGGGTGGGTGGGAGTCGCGGTCCGGTCCAAATGGTCAGTGAGTAACGGCCCTCAGCTCCCTTTTATCTGCTCCCTCCACGCAGGCTTCACACCTGCCAATTATGTCCAATCCACTGCTTACTAACGCTGACCAATCCCATGGCTGTTGCTGCCCAGGTATACCTCTGCTGCAACCAATAGCAACCTGTACATAAAGAACAGGGAAAAGAGATCTGCAGACCCCCTTGAGCTATCCAATGAGGGCCCAGCATATTGCTATGACCTTTCACGAGTACAGACAACAGCTGCTACAGAACATAGAGAGGGAAGAACTTGGCCTGGGATTTTCTAAATAAACATGTTGAGACATGTTGGTAACCATTATTTTTTCTAGGGTTTATTCCTCAGCAATGGCATAAAATATTTATAAATGTTAGGATTTAGAGAATTCTTCTTAAACCGTTTCACAAATGAAAAAAAAAATGTGTTTATTTGAGAATTGCATTGTAGAAAATGTATGCCAATGTGGCTTGATGACTTTTGCATACACAAGCTTTTTTTTTACCTTTGACATTAAGGCCCGGAGCCAAAATCTGACATAGTATGCCAGAGTAATAAACCTACAGACTGACAGTATATGTGTTCTGAGAAAGATGCCAGATGAAGGAGGAGCAGAGGTAGCATAAATGAAGTCGCTGCACACTTTCCAACATTTCAAATGGTCTTAGTGGGACAATAAAGATTAATGTAAACAGCTGATCTTGTTCTGGTATTCTAACTCTGCACATATAGACCTGGCACATACCCTGAGGTAAATTAACTTTAACATCACTGCTCTGTAAAGCACAAACAACATTTCAGTTTGCAAAAGGAATCTCAAATAATAGTGTGTCTTTAATAACTGTTATGCCCTGTACACACGGTCGGACTTTGTTCGGACATTCCGACAACAAAATCCTAGGATTTTTTCCGACGGATGTTGGCTCAAACTTGTCTTGCATACACACGGTCACACAAAGTTGTCGGAAAATCCGATCATTCTAAACGCGGTGACGTAAAACACGTACGTCGGGACTATAAACGGGGCAGTGGCCAATAGCTTTCATCTCTTTAATTATTCTGAGCATGCGTGGCACTTTGTCCGTCGGATTTGTGTACACACGATCGGAATTTCCGACAACGGATTTTGTTGTCGGAAAATTTTATATCCTGCTCTCAAACTTTGTGTGTCGGAAAATCCGATGGAAAATGTGTGATGGAGCCTACACACGGTCGGAATTTCCGACAACAAGGTCCTATCACACATTTTCCGTCGGAAAATCCGACCGTGTGTACGGGGCATTACAGTGGCAGGTTGTTTATTTTACTTTCTTTCAATCACTTACATATAAAAAGCTCCTTAGGAAAACATAGGAGTCATTTGTTCAGGTAAATCTGCCTTTTACCACTTAACTGCCATGAGACCAGTGTCAGGGCTGTCCTTTTGTCCTTCTTCCTCTAAAGTGCTTATCTAGCACCTCCTAAAAGTTAGTCAATTACTTAAAGAAGAACTCTGGGATTTTTTTTTTTTTTTGCCATGCAGTGGGGCTATGCCTGAACTGCATGAGTTAACTGCTTGTTTTTGTCTAGGGGATTGCGAAGCCGATATATCCTTACCTTATCTGATCCTCTGAGCGCAAGACCGGTCCCCGCCGCTCCTGCCCACCCACATGCTAGCGGACTTGTGAATGGAATGTTCCAGATGTAATCACACCCATAGCCCAGCTTTGAACATGAGGGTGGCAGGAACAGTCCACCACTGGACATGGGGGTTTTTCTGGACGATCGAAGGACCAAGTAAGTACAGCTTTTCCTTGTGCCCCTAGACAAAATAAGCAGTTAACCCATGCAGTGTGGGCAGAGCCCCACTGCATGGGAGAATAAAAAATGTTCATGGAGTTATGCTTTAAATAATATCATTAAATCAGAAGAACCTTGTAAAATAATGTCTATAAAGAAATAAGTGGCAAGTCAAATCTTTGCTTTCTTAAAGAAGTATAGCTAAAGCTATACTTCCCCTGTAGGTCACAGGAATGCAGTTAGTTCTGCACTCCTGTGATCCTTTTCAGTCGACAGTGTGCTAAAGTCTGCTTTCAGCTCACGTCACTTCAGAAAAGATCCCTACCATACCACCCAGAACCCTGGATTGGCACCTGACTCAGCCTCTCAGTGACCCACCGAGAGCCTGAGCCAGCCCCTCCTACCCCCTCTACAGCCCAGCACTCCAGTAAGCACTGGGGGGGGTGCAGAGCACAAGATTGAAGCTGCATCCACCTAGGTGAGTATAATTTTTTTTTTTTTTATAAAGTCCCCACTTCTCTTTTAAAGAGCTACAGGCACCCCTGGTAGCTGCCTCATCTGGGTTTGTTGGATGCTTGGTTCCCTACAGGGTGCTGTGGTTCCTTCTGTCAGCTGCTACTGTGTCCTTTTATACAGGGTCACTGTAAAGGGAAAGTTCACTGTTATATTACAAAATCAACCCCTCCAGGAATTAAAGGATGAGGACCAGTGTTCACTTCTAAACCTTGGTAATGGATGGGTGCTTGTAGTGACTGTAGCACATGATGCCGTACAAATCACAATGAAATGATTAGATATCATCAGCACTCTGTTGCATATACACACTCATTTATTAATGCAATGTCTCATCCCATGGGATTTTCTTTACTGTTCCCACTGATGGGCGGGAACTGAGACGCATGGAGTTGCTAGGAAACAAAGATGCCTCTGCTATATTTATAATTTACGTCACCACCAACTTCATCAAAATATTATATGGACCGGGTTGAGAGGTTCAGCTCTCTTGATGAACCAACCTACAAGGAAGCATGGATGGAGGGCCTATAAGGACATACTATCTTCATAAAATGTCAAGTCATAAAGGCCTATATGGGCTGCCGACAGATGGCGGGGTGCAGGGGTAAAGTGCTTGGGCCCCCTAGTCTAAACCATTCTTGCAGGTCAAGCTTTTTGAAATTTCTTTTGTGGAAGTTGTGGGGTGCAGGTGTATTTGTATTTTAAGGACCAAGCATTTAAGCTATTTGCCAAAACCTTCAGTGCCCAAACAAGCAGATTTATTATTTTTCAGTAAATTGTTACAAGAGGCTTGAAAATGATAACAGCAGCTGTCATGTCAAGGTCATAAACCACAGTCATTATCAGAAGTGTTCCATTTTTAGCAGTCTTCATGGATACTTATCTTATATCACTTATATTACTCGACATGAGGGCAAAACTCAAGCAGTGTGGCAGAAGCCTATGTCTCCAAAAAAAAAGAAAATGTATATTTATATTTTTCTAAGCACTTCAGGTTCGCATTATACATTTATTAAAAGTACACAGGTAACACACAGTGCTCTGAATATTGCATTTATAATCCAATTGTATTTATTGAATTTTGCAATGAAAAAAAGGACAAAACATACATGTTCAACAAAGAGCCAAACAGTTGGCTTACACAATAATGGGCACATCATTCATAGATATGGAAATATAGCATACATAGTTTGTAAATAGTGTTAGGCGACAAGTTTGGCCCGAATGCGCTGCACAGTGCATTCTGTGCCCCGATTGGGCAAAGGCTTGCCCAATCAGGGCACAGTAAAAGCTGGTTGTTAAGGAGTGGGGCCCTTGCCCACAGCACCTTGACCCCATGTCGATGGGGGCAATGGTCTCTTCCCCACAACCCTGAGCTGTGGTTGTGGGGGTCTGTGGGCGGGGGGCTTATCGGAATCCGGAAGCTTGCTTTGACAAGAGGGCCCCCAGATCCCAGCACACCCCCCCCTGTGAATGAGTATGGGGTACATAGTACCCCTACCCATTCACCAAAAAAGTTTCAAAAAGTAATAAAAACACAGAGACAGTTTTTGACAATTTCTTTATTAAAAAATCAGTGTCCCCCAGTGTAGATCCATCATCAATCACAATGCAGCCGGAATAAAAAACAAAAAGAAAAAAATTGCTCTGCTCGCCTTGAAGGCAAACTGCTGAATGGTTGGCTTTTCATTTTATAGTTTTTATATAGGTAAGGGCAGGGCCAACTGGTGACATCACCCGGTAACACTGCCCCTTGTGACGACATGGACCGGTGCATGCTGGGTCGGTGACTTCACAAGGTGGCAGTACCACCAGGTGACATTGCCAGGTGGCCCCGCCCTTACCTATGAAAGAACTGTTAAATGGCAAGGCAGCCA
Organism: Aquarana catesbeiana; assembly: GCF_042186555.1. Lineage (NCBI taxonomy): Eukaryota > Metazoa > Chordata > Amphibia > Anura > Ranidae > Aquarana > Aquarana catesbeiana. Next base: position 225,981,466 of record NC_133327.1, read on the forward strand.
TTAGGCAACTTGACTTCACAGTGGGCAGAGCATTTTTTTTTCAGTTCGGTGGTGCGGTGGCGTGGTGATTGACAATGGATCTATATGGGGGGGCACAGGTTTTTTTTGTGTTTTCCTTAATTTTTGACACTTTTTTGGTGAATGGGTAGGGTAGGCCAGATTCTGATAAGCACCCCTGCCCGCAGGCCCCCACAGCCACAGCCCAGGGTTGTGGGGAAGAGTCCCTTGTCCCCATAAACATGGGGACAAGGTGCTTTGGGGTGGGGGGGCAGAGCTGAGATAAGATTAAACCGTAACGTTGAGTTGTCCTGAGTGTGTTGCAGAGACCAGAGATAAATGTTATTGTGCCAGAGAGGAGAAGGGGGCACGTTGAGGTCCTCTTTGAATGTCACTGAAATAGGAGCGTGGCCTGACTATGTGATGGAATTAATTTCTACATGAGTAACTTGATGTAAAAGGGACAGATCTGCAAGGCACATATCAATTCTGGAGTAGGATTTATGAACCACAGAAAAATAGGTGTAGTCTTTTTTGTTATAAAGTAAACAGCGCCAAGCATCATAAAGTTCCAAGTCATGTACAAAGTATAGAAGAGGGATTCTTACTCTGGGAATAGTTGCAGTAGTATCAATGGTCAGGCCCAGAATAGAATTGAAGTCCCCACATACAAGGAGGCATACTCTTAGAATACATTTAATCTTTTTAAAGAGAGTATGTAGATATTTTAGTTGGCCTACATTGGGGGCATAAAGATTTTCTATAGTAAAAGTTGTGTTGTTCAGATCACATGCCAATACCAGATATCTGCTATGGGAATCAATAAGTATCATGCAGCGTAAAGGAAACTGAATGTTTTAAAGCCACCATTACACCCTGTTTTTTCTTGGAAGCATTAGCCAGGTATGTTATTGTAGGGGTAGTCTTTGTTGGTACATTCAGGCGCTTTTGATCATGAAAATGGGTCTCCTGTATACAGAGAATGTCAGCGTTCAGGCATTTGGCTTCTTCCCACATTATATGGATTGTTTAAGCCATGAACATTGAATAAGACTAACTTAAATACCATGGTGGTGTTGGAAAGAGGGGGAGTAGCTTGGTATATAAAACAGAACAGCAGTCCTGTATAATGAGAATGCAGTGGAAATTATGCAGGCAAACCTTCTATAGAGCAACCAATGATCTAAAAAGCAGGATTGGTACTTTATGCTGGTGGAAACAGAAGATTATCTGCTGGTTAATCTGCATAATCAAAAGTGACGTTATGGTTCACAAAAAAAGAACAAGAGTTACAAATGAATAACAAGAACAGTGTATAAAAAGGTTGTGAGCTAGCTAACTGGACAGCATAAGCTGCACACAACTGTTGGTGGTTCTCCATCTCCAGAGAGCCTCATAAAATGCACAATAAAATGAATAGAGGATATCAACTTAGCAGATACAGCTGAGTATTCCAACATAAGCATCATCCCACTGTTGTTTCCCAGCCTGAGAATAGGTGGCCGCCTTCTGAAAGCCCTCAGATGGTGTCAAAGGACTCCATTTCCTGGCCAGGCAGAGTCCATCCTCCACTGTAGTTATGGTGTGGATAATATTATCTTTACTGATAATTAACTTTGCAGGGTATCTCCACTGATACATGATCTGATAGTTACAAAGAGGTTTCGTTATAGATATAAGCTGTTTGCGGGCTTAGGTAGTGTGTTGAGACAAATCAATGAAAAGAGTAATGCCAGAGTAAGGTTCAGGCAAAGGGGACATGCATCTAGCAAACTGCATAAGCTCCTCTTTCACATGGAAAAAGTGGATTTTCACAATGACATCCCTTGGGACTGTCTCTGAAGGTGAGTTGGTCGGGGGTAGTCTGTGGAAACAATCTACCACTAATTCACTGCAATCATATTTTGCACATAGTTGTGAAGATCAGCAGGAGGGACAGATTCCACTATTCCTCTAAACTTTATGTTGTTCCTGTGGGACCTTTCCTCCAGGTCAACTAATTTGGCTTTGAGCAGCCTCATTTCCTCTTCACATTCATTGTGAGCATATGCCAGTTTATTATGAGTTGCAGCAAAGTCTCCCATTTTAAATTCCATATGGTGCATCCTGTCACCAATTCAGCCACTTCATCTTTAACTTGAGAAACATGTCCCTGTGTAATGTGCCCCGTAGGGACACCAACATTTCTTTTAATGTGGTGTCCATAATGGGCTTCCCAGTTGTAGGAAAATCCTCTATTCTCTCCACAAGCTCTCTATTGTCCTCTAAGAGTCACAGTCCTCATCCACATGTTCATACGTGCCACATTGTGAGGCTGAGTACTTCAGTTTGGCTTTCAGTGGGCTTGTGCAAGGTGTAATGTGTACTGGTGTGTGGCCATTATTATTACTATTAGCAGCCTTGGTCTTTCCTCTTGAGTGCCAATCTCTGGGCAAGTCGCTGGGTACAGATGCAGGAGAGCCACTGGCTCTGGCACCATCTTGGCAGGGAGAAGCGCCAGCCGAAAGGAAAAAGTCGCTAAGCTTCCTCAGCCCTTCCATCCAGCATTTTTCTCTTCCTCATGGGTATTCAGTAATGCAGGGCAATGATCTGCCAAGACCCCAGGCTGTATAAGCTGCTCTCTGCTGCTTTAGAGTTGTCGTTAGGAGAAGGCACCTCTGGTGTTCTCTCAAGCTGCGGCTATCTTCTTGGCTGAAGACTCCTCCCCCTGAATATTGCATTTAGACTTGCATTCCATATTTATTTTATAGGGTCACATTTGGCTGACATAGATATGCTACTACCACAGAGAAACACATAGCAATTTTTACACTTTTTATCAGTCCAGGATTTTTGGAAAAGCCACATAAGTACTGCCAGGGTAGCAACATTTCTGAGGGACAACAGGTTGCATTTTTTTTTTCAGGCATTATTTTATTTTTACCTGGTTACCCCAATAGTAATGTACTATCTGTCCCAGGTTGACTACACTCACCATAGAGTACTTAGGAAAGCGTTGTCACACTAGGGCAGAAAGTCAGATTACAGGGTCATGCAAGGGGTAATTGTTTTCCTTCACATTTCAGTTTGGATGCACTGGGAGGCATAATGTATCTGTGACTATCACCATTATTAGCTAGGACACCCCTAGAAAGAAAATACTTCTAATTATTGTAATTCTTCTGCATGTATATGACCGCAATAAACATCAGTGCAGTATTCATAATATGACTTTTTTGTAGAAAGGTTTATATTTTGTTATTGATGCAAATAGAGCTTCACCAAGTTCTTTTTTAAGCTCAACACCATTGAGAAAGTCAGTGTTTCAGTGATTCTGGAAAAACGCATCAGCTAGATTAAAGCTTTAAGCAATGCCCTCCTTATGTAATATAGCTCAGGGTTATGGTGAGTCATAGCTGATACTTTTATTACTCATGCCACCATTGTTCACTACATCATTTTCCCAAACGAAATATTTGTGATGTGCAAAAATCTACGACTGTAGCCCTAACTTCACCTTTTTACTTGTCAGCTTTTCATTTATCTAGAAAGTTAGCAAAAAGAAATGCAAACGGATATTAAGCTCAAAATAAAATTGTTTCTTCCTGCCCAGAATGGGGCTGAATGTTTTATTTAATAAGTACTTAGTGGTCTCAATATAGGGAGGCTTGTGGAAAATACTAATCAAAATGTGGAGAGACCTAATGTGGGGAAAAAGGAAAATAATTAAGTAAAATAATTAAGTAAAACAAACCTGTAAAAAAAAAGAACACTAATGAAAGCAGCAGATAACTGACATCTCAAAGCAATTCTGTTGCTAAAAAAAGCAAAAGAACAGTAAAAATGTTTAAACATTCCATGCCTATGAAAATGAGTTTCAACTAGGGGTAGAATCTTAGGTCCAGATATGCCGAATGCCTGCATTCCCCAAATCATGTTGTGGTTTCATCTGCCAGCTGCTTACCACAAAAAGTCCCAGAAACCACAGTGCACAGTGGGGGACGCAGCCATACCCTGAAGGGTCCAAATACCAAAGATTCTTCCAGCAGGTGTATCAGCAAGAGTGATAATATTACTACAGTTTTTTTACAAACTGCTTTTTTAATAATAATTTTTTTAAGCAAATTGCTTCAGGGTCTGTGTCAGTGGGCTTTGGGTTTTGGCTACCATGTGTCTCTGTTTTCTGGAAACACTCCCCATTTTAAAGAGCCTGTTCCTGAGAAACAAGCATCCCCAGCCACCCGCACAGCAACTACTGTCTGCACCCCCAGTCTCCTTTGGCTTGCCCCAAGCCAGAATGAAGAGGGTGGAAGGAATGCTGTGTTTCTTCCACCTCCCGAGTCACAGATGCTCACCTCTCAACCTCTACCATGCCCTATAAAACAGCCAAGACACTTGTGTTAGCATGGTACAGTGAAATGTATCATTTTTGAAGTATGTATGTGAGTGTATGTATATACTCTATTTGAGTGTGTATGTATGTATGTATGTATGTTTAAATGTATGTAAATTTGTATGTATGTGTGTGAATGTATTTTATAGGTGGCAACCTGGAAGTGCACTCCTAATACATGCCAAAATAGACTATTTTTTTAGTGTTACTTACTCCTGACCCCTGCACACTGCAGTACTTGCTTCTGATCCCGTCACTCTATGTGTTATGTAATCCTGACCGCTGCACTGTGTTTGACTTACTCCTGCCCTCACTGTTAACACAATTTGGCTTCACTCACAATTATAGTGACTGTGTCACTGTACTAATGACACTGGGCAGGAAGGGGTTAACATCTACTGTGATCAAAGGGATAAATGTGTGCATAACAAATGTTTATGTGTGTACTGTGTGCTGCTTTTACTGGGGATCTGGTTGTTTTCATTCCTTGCCTGTGTGCCCCTTCTGCTGTGATTTGACACAGCAGAAGCTGATTAGTGGGTGCTGGCCAATGGATTTCTCCTGGCACCTGCTGATCGTCGAGGAGAAAGGCTGGAAGGAGCTCTCCCTATGTAAACAATAAGAAGTGTGCAAGCAATTAATTTGCCTCTCACACCAATGGGAGCATGACAGTTAGAATATATTTTAAAAGCCCCATAGCAACAAGCAGTTTTGAATTTGTTGCAATATAATTGGTACATGAGGTCACATGGTTACAACTGCCAGGGCACAAGCTAATAGTAGTCATTTAAATTTAAAATAATCTGTGCAAAAGTTTCTCAGCAGGAGAAGAAGAAGCTTGGAGAGGAGACTTCCTGGCCACTTACTATGAAAACTTTACTGCATCAGCTGCTTGAAAGGGTTGGATCAGCTGATGGGGATGAATGGATGCGTTGCTGCCTGGCAATGGATCCTCCACATACTGACATCCCACAGGCTTCATCATCGCTGGCTTCCTCAGCACTTACAGTGCCTTCTCTGTCGGCTACACATCTCCTCTGTGCCCCGAAGGATATCTCCAGCCCTGCTGTGTTATCTTCCTGTTACGAGCTTCCTCCTGTGGCTCCGCCTGCTGCCTTCTCTGATGTCTTCACTGAGCCAAGAGCAGGCTGGCAGATCTGATGTTGGTGCGGTCCTAGCTCCTGCTCCTTCTCACAGAAAGAAAAAGAGACCTCGTCGCTTTGACTCTCCATCACCTCCCAGGCAACATTCATCTGGTAAGCGCTGTTCTCAGGCTGCCCAAAGGAAGAAAACATAATCTCTACTGCATAATAGTACTGTCTCCCCTCATTTGGAGACTGTTTCTTTAGATGAGTCTGTCCCTGCTTTACCTGATGTGTCATATAATACTGGGAAAAATGACACTGTCATTGATCATAGTGGTCATTCACTGACACTTGCTAATAATTGTTCTGCTGATGTTGATAATGTATCTATTCGTATTCCAGCTAAATCTACTGTACCTGCTGTAAATACGCTGCTGACTGCCTCCTCTAATAGGACAGGTGAGTGTGATGATATACAGCTACTTTTGTGATTAGCGCGTTCATTGTCTTCATTGCAAAATCCTGTCAGTGCACCACCTACCCCTGTTCACACAGTTGATGCTAATATTACTGGTGTTTGATTGGGTACTTCTACTGTTGACCAACCTGCAGTGTCTCAGGTATGTTCGTACCCGCATACTGTGCCAATAACTACTCCTGCAATTTCTTTATCAGTCCCTGAGAGTTGTTTTAAAGAGGCCCTGTCATGCAAACTTTTGCCTTTAGGTTTCCATTTGAGTAATTCTGTTAAAGAAAGAATTTGGAAGGGAGAATATATCAATATTTTATACCTTTTGCCTTCTTTTAAAGATAATTGTATGGAAAAGCGAGATTTTGATAAGAATAACGATGACAAACGTAAAACAGTGCCTCGAAGCTTTAACAATTGGTTACAGGCATTTTGTAGTATTTTGTATCTTTGCAAGTGTCATGGGAGAAAAACATCCTGAATGCTGTTGTGGATTGTTCCAGCATGTGGAAATTATTTTAGAGGCTTATAAGAACTTTAATGGTCTTGCATGGTTCTTTTATGATGAATCATTTCGTCAGAAACTTGCGGTTCACAAGACATTAAAATAGGGGATGAAAGATGTGGGGCTGTGGCTGAATTTGCTACTCCCTCAAAAACAATCCACCAAACCTTCTGCTCCTCTTACTGGTTCATTTAGGCGTGGTGTTTGTTTTGGCTTCAATGAGGGTCAATGTAAATGGCCCAATTCCTGCAAATATAAGCACAAATGTGCTTATTGTGCTGGCAATCATGCAGCATTGCGTTGTTTTAAAAGGTTGGTTTCTAACAATTCATCTCAGAATACTGATCTTTTTCGAAAAACCAATAACGCCAGTGAACATAACAAACATGTTACCGTGGCTACGCATTTGGCCAAATCAACAGATGGCGGCCCTGTTGTTTAGCGGTTTTTCAGATGGTTTTCCTTTGCCATCTTTTTCGGGTTCGGGGTGTTTGCTTAATGATAATCTACCATCTGTTCAAAAGCATGCTGATATAGTAGCTGATAAAATTTTGAAAGAGGTTCAGGATGGACGTTTAGCTGGCCCTTTTGCTTCGCCTCCTTTCTCCAATTTTAGGATTTCACCATTGGGCATTATACCTAAAATGGATCATAATTCTTTCCGTCTCATCCACCATTTATTCTATCCAGATGGAATGTTGCTTAATGATAGCATAGATCATTCTCTCTGTACAGTATCTTATGCATCTTTTGACAATGCTTTAGATAAGATCAGCAAAATTGGTAGGGGTGCGTTGTTATCGAAGGCGGATATAAAATCTGCATTCAGGCTACTGCCTATCCATCCCAAAGCTTTTAATTCTTTGGGTTTCTATTTCGATGGTGGATTTTATTATGACAAATGCCTCCCTATGGGTTGCTCACTTTCGTGTCGCTATTTTGAGACCTTCTCAACTTTTTTGGAATGGGTGGTATCCTTTCAAACTGGGTCATCTAATTTGATTCACTATTTGGATGATTTTTTGTTTATGGGACCCCCGGATTCTTTGGACTGCTTCTACTTATTGGGGGAATTTCAAATAGTGTGTAGGCTTTTTGGCGTCCCTTTAGCTCCTGAAAAAACAGTGTATCCAACCACTTGCCTTGAAAAGTTAAAAAAATGTTGGATCTAGTTTCTTTTGTTCTTTCCAAACCAAAAGTTACCTTAAAAACCTTACAGTCGCTGTTGGGATTGTTGGCTTTCACCTCCAGAGTTATCCCTATGGGTAGGGTCTTCTCTAAGCATTTGTATAGGTCTGTTTCGGGTGTTTCCTCTCCTTTTCATTTTATACGTATTACTGCAGATTTGAAGGAAGATTTAATAATTTGGCAAAAATTTTTATTAAATTTTAATGGTTGCACATTATGGCAAACACCTTTTTGCTCTATGTCTATTCTCGATTTGTGGACTGATGCTTCTGGGGCTAAAGGTTATGGCAAGGGCGTTGGTCGGCTGATCGTTGGCCTCAATCTTGGCATGAAAAGGGTTTGACTAAAATTATTGTTCTTTTGGAACTATTTCCTATATTAGTTGCCCTGGAATTGCGGGGTCCTTATTTTAGAAATCGTAGGCTTTTATTCCATTCAGATAACAAAGGAGTGGTTTATGCAATTAATTGCCTCTCATCCAAGCCTTTACCTGTTCTTACTATATTGAGGCAAATAGTATTGAAATGTTTCCAATTGAATATTTGGCTAAAGGCTCAATTTGTTCCAGGAGTAGATAACGTTATTGCTGACCTAATGTCCCGTTTTCACTTGCAGCGATTTTGGCTTCTGGTTCTGGAAGCAGACGAAGAAGGTTGCCGGTGTCCGCCCCATTTATGGAACCTGCTTTAACTGTTGTGGCTTCTTCTATTCAAAATTCCAATGCACCTTCCATGTGGGCAAGTTATCAAGCCGCGTGGTTCTCTTGGTGCTCATATTTGAGCAATTTAGGTTATGGACCTTCTCACTTCTCTGAACCGCTTGTTCTGTCTTTTTTGGATTCTTTATTGGCACGTTGCTATTCGTATTCCCATGTAACAAAAATTTTGGCAGGCATTTCTTTTTTTCTTAAATTGAGGGGTTTTCATTCTTGTACAGAATTCTTTTCAGTGAGACAAGCACTGAAGGGATATCGTAAACGCACTATGGTTTCGGACTCAAGGTTGCCAATTACTGCAGACATTCTATTTCGCTTATGTGAGTCTACTAATTCTTTTTGCTTCTCTTCATATAAATCGCTACTGCTCAGAGTATCTTTTAGTCTCTGTTTTTTTGGTGCATTTCGCATCTCCGAATTGCTTCCTCTTAAAAATGGAGATTCCTCTGGCATTTTATTTTCTGATTTAAAACTGAGTGGTGGCTTATTGCAGATTTTCTTAAAAAAGAGTAAAACTGACCAATTGGGTCATGGGCATTGGATTACGCTTCGGCGTCTTAGCAACTCTCCAATTTGTCCAGTTTTCGTGGTACACCAATTTTTGCGGTTTAGGCCGTCTAGTGAAAGCCACCTCTTGATTAATGCATCTGGCTTACCTCTCACCCATTTTCAATTCCAATCAGTACTAAAAAAAATGCTTGCAATTTCTCAATTTACATCCATTAGGCTCATCAAGGCTCATGAACGTGCTTCTGAGAGAGTCTACGGTTCTAATTTAGGACTTCGGACTGATCAATTTAGACTTTGATGGTTTGGTAAAAGGGGTATGTCTTGGTTTGAATTGTGCAAAGCATTGTCATACTTGTACTTACACTGTCCTCCCCCTGGTATCCTCATTTTTCATTTATCCGGCAGTAATATAGGTCACCGCAAAACGCTGGATATTATATATCAGATTAAATTCGACTTGTTCCATATTCATTCAATTTTGCCCAATACCATTCTAGTTTTTTCTGAAATAATTACTAGATTGCAGTGGTTGTTAGTTCCTGAGTTTAAACAATTTGATAAAATCAGGAAATGTATCAACTGAGCGATTTCAAAGTTTATGCCTTCAATTAATGGCTTGTCTTTTCGCCATGTTGACCTAGAAGGGGGTTTGAGAGGTTTTTACAGAGAAGATAATGTGCATTTGTCTGCAATTGCACTGGATATTTTTAATTTAGATTTGGAGTCTTGTGTTGAATTGGCCGTGGTTCGGGTGGGGTGCCAGGCTCATTTAGTTTGAGCCTGGCTTGTGGGACAGTTGTTTTTGGTTAAAATGGTTATAACTCGAGCTGTAATAGCTGAGTTATCATATATGGTTTTTAAGATGTATATACATTATATAATAATTTTTGGTTTGGTGTGAAAATATTTGGTGAAAATGACATGAATGTAATGTATGTTATGATATTGGTTTAAAGATCAAATAATTTATTGCCAATAATAAAGGGCCGCGGCCAATTTCAATCCATTAAAAAGTATGTCTAGTGTTTTTTATAAGAATATTATTCAAGGGTATTATATGGTTTATTTAAATACTGTCTACGATCCCATGCAGAGCTCCATCCTGACAGGGGGAAGTGATGGATTTTCTTTCCCTGTAAAGCAGGGACAGAAAACCGATCACATCCCTATGTAAAAACACCACACATAGTACACACAAACACTGGTTATGTACACATTTAAGCCTTTGATCGCCCTACATGTTTAACCCCTTTCCAGTCAGTGTCATTAGTACAGTGACAGTTCATATTTTTAGCATTGATCACTGTATTAGTGTCACTGGTTTCCACAAAGAGTCAGCGTCCGATTGTCTGCCGCGATATCGTAGTCCTGCTATAAGTCATTGATCGCCGCCATTACTAGTATAAAAAAATAATAAAAATTTCAGTATATATCCCATAGTTTGTAGACACTTTTGTGCAAACCTATCAATTTACCACAAATATCTAGCAGAATACTAGATTTATTTAATACTTATTTATTAAATATTAAACTAGATAAAAATTTATGAAGACATTTTATTTTTTAAATGTATTTATGGGATATGTTATATAGCAGAATGTAACAAAAATATTGTTTTCTTCTTTCAAAATTGTCTTTTTTTTCTTTATAGTGCAAAAAAAAAAAAAAAAAACCCAGTGGTGATCAAATACCACCAAAGAAAGCTCTATTTGTTGGGGAAAAAAATGACATACATTTTATTTGGGTACAGTGTTGCCTGACCGCGTAATTGTCAGTTAAAGTAACACAGTGGTATATTGCAAAAAATGGTCTGGTCATGAAGGGGGGTAAATCTTCCGGAGAGCAAGTGGTTAAATTATGTTGCGATAGGCAATAGTCTATGTGACCTTTCCACTATATGAGCTGTTCATGTTTCTGCACATCTATACAGCAAACCTTTCCTGAACAGAGACATGCCATTGCTACTTCTCCTTCTATAAATGCTAGTTTCCTAGTGTGTAGGAATGAGCTTGATGTTCGGGTCGAACATAAGTTTGACTCGAACATCGGGTGTTCGCCCGTTCACTGAACAGCGAACATTATGGGGCATTTGCCACAAATTCGAGCGCTGCAGAACGCCCCATAATGCACTGCGAAATTGCAGTGCATTGCTGTATGATGATTGGCCAAAGCATGTACCTGACCTGCATGCTTTTGCCAATCACAGCACCCTCTACTAAGAGGCCTCTCTGATTCTGAAAAGCCTGCATAAGGATCCTAGGATTCGTGGTATCAAGGAGAGGGATCATTACTGGCTGGCAACACTTCTTGGTCCACATTACAAGAGTAAGGTTGTAGAACTCATCCTGCCTTCGCAGAGGGAGCAGAGGATGAAACATCTTCAGGAGGCCTTGAGGAAAGGTTTGCGCAACACATTTACAGCCCCTGGGAGGTTACAATTTCCTGGTGCTGGACAACGTGTTGCTGAGGCTTTGTTTAGTCAGAGGAAGAGCGGTGGAGAAGGTGGCCGGCTGATTGATGCCTTTAAAAAAATTTCAGTCCTCAGCGCCAAGGTCTGAACGGTTCAAGCAACCATCACCAGTATCTGCATTGCATGGTGCAGGAATATCTAGGGGCAAGAGCAGACTTGGAGACCTTTCCAACAGAGCATCCACTGCGTTACTGGGTCTTGAAGATGGACCACTGGCCAGAACTTGCTCAATATGCAATTGAACTACTGGCCTGTCCTGCATCCAACGTGCTTTCTGAACGCACATTCAGTGCTGCTGGAGGGTTTGTAATGGATCAAAGAGTGCACTTGTCCACAGACTCCGTTGATAGGCTCACATTCATAAAAATGAATCAGTCTTGGGCTATCAAGCACCTGATGCTGATGTAACTGATTGAATTTTCTATGGATGTGGGATCCCTTGAAGACTGCCTGTGCTGACTATCCTATTCCTCCTCAATCTTGATGATGCTAGCTTCCAACAATATTTTTGGTTTAGGGCACCACCATTTTTTCTGCCCCTGATTAACAGGAGAATGTAATTACAGTTTTTGATCTAATATTTCACAGCAAGGCCCATTCCTGCGCCCAACAAGAGTATCTGTGAGGGGTTACAGTGTTGTGGCATCACCACCACCACCCAAGGTCCAATTTTTCTGCCCCTGTTTAACAGGGGCATGTAATTATAATTTTTGATAAGTGAAGGGTTAGTGTGTGGGTGTGGCGCAGTCCTAATTCATAGAAATACTTGGTAAATCGTGTGTAGCCAAATCCCATATATAAAGTCGCATATAAAGTATAAACCAAAATTGCAAATAAAAAATTCAACGAAAATAAAACCAAACATGAAACAGCAAAGTGACCCCCTTTGGAGTGTGTAGGTGTAACGTTGTCCTAGTTTAAAAATACTTTGTAAATCGTGTATAGCCAAATCCCACATGTAAAATCGCATGTAAATTATAAACAAAATATAAACAAAATCGCATATAGCAAATTTAACGGCTAGGTTGGCCCCCTTTGAATTGGGGGAGGGGGAAGGGGAACAGGGGATGAAATCAAAAAATGACTTTAGCCAAAGTTATTCCATCCGCATAAAAACCCCATATAGTGATTGACAAACATAACATTGCTGAATAATTACATAGGTTAAATCGTGACTAGTGCTCAGTGCAATTTAAGTGAAAAACTTGACATCTTTGTAACACAAAGCAGGTATTTGTATTAATCTTGGTGACCAGGTGCTCGTGTCTTGTGATCATGCGGACACTCACCAGCTTCTTTAACCCCTGCGGGGGTAATGCACAGTCACAGTGTATGCCACTGTGCGGCAATCCACAGGCTGTTTCTGGGTCACGGTGACGTTTTAGGCATAAGAGAAGAAAGAGGAGATTCCATAGCGTAAAACCATAAAACACTCTTTATTGACCGCAGATGACAGAATGGTACTCACATTTAAGCAGTTTATAATAGGCAACCAAATGTCATCAAAACAGGAGAGCGTCAGATTTAAGTTGGTGATCCTCTGGGAGATGATGCAAAAGCGTCAGAAAAGGCCACGCCCTACGCCCTTCGTCATAGGGACGTCAACTGGAGCGCCTATGACGTCCCTATGACGAAACGCGTAGGGCGTGGCCTATTCTGACGCTTTTGCATCATCTCCCAGAGGATCACCAACTTAAATCTGACGCTCTCCTGTTTTGATGACATTTGGTTGCCTATTATAAACTTCAAATCAATCAAAGTGAGTGAACATATGAAAGTCCTCCTTCACAAAGTGAAACCGGCTTCCTAGCATGCACATATTGCAGTGAAGTGCTCAGATAAATCAAAATAGTGCTCCTCTTCGTGTTCAGACACACACTAGTAAGTAGTGGCCCCTTACCTTAAGGTAATGGGGTAACAGCATATGACCAGTGTTGGGAGTACAATCCTTTATTTTTCTCCTCTATCCTTGTCCTAATACTGGAACATTATTCCCTCAGGTGGAAAAGGGGCACGAAAATAGAAATAAGGAAGGTCCCAAATAGCGTAATATTGTCAGGCCAAGGAAGTCGCAGGCAGGAAATTTATGCACAATACCAATGCAACCTGTAATATGAACTTCATAGTAGATTGTGCTATGACTTTCCAAATTGACTTTTCTTAGAACATCAGCTCAGCTCACCCCCCTCCCTGCACAGTGTCAGCAGCACCTGGCAGTAGCAGTGCCCCCTCTCCGGTTTCTCTGGGCAGACGGAATTGGGGATAAGCGAGAGGATCTAATGAATGGGGGCACAGATCGAACATACACAGGAGATGGAAAAAACAGAAGAAGCAAAAAATACTCTTGCGCACAGGTGTATTGGCTAACAAGTCCCAAGGGTTCAAGAAGGACCATGGATTTCGGCCTTGCTGCTCTCAAGGATGGGATTGTCCTAGTGTTAAATGAAAAGAAGAAAAAGAGCGCACCAGCCTAGTGCATTATCCTTGACAGATTTATTAATTAAAAACAAGATAAAAACTACTCACAAAGGTTGAAGAAAAAATCGCATAGTATGTGGCACAGAGGCAATTATTCCAGTGGTAGCAGTTTTCCAGGTCCCAGGAAGGAGGCATACGGACTACTGCTGGCTAACGCGTTTCGAAGGTTACCCTTCTTCATCAGAGCCTTAGTAGTGTTAGTCTCATGCTGGCTTTTTATACACGTCAGACTGAACCAGACTGGTCGGGTTGGTTCTAGGACTCCTCCCTTAATTGATGGGCGGTCCTCTAAGAAGGGTGGGTCTTAGCTTGGTTGTCATTATTAAAGGGCCATAGTATATTAGTTTATTTATTTATTTAATTGATTTTTATTTGATTTTTATTTTTATTTTTGTTTCTATTGTTATTGTTGATGAATTTAATGGAATATGGGTTATAATTATAATTTCTAGTCCCTAATTCTAGCTCTAGTATTAATTTAAAATTAAAATTAAACTTTAATTTTTAAGTATTTTAAGTTATTGATTTCTTGACTATTTTTATATATATACATGTGTATGATCTGAAGTATAAACATCCCACAACAGGTAAGCTGAAAGGGTCATGCCAATGGTTATCAGTAGACAAGCCAGGGCATCCCAAAGGATCTGCTCGTATCCCCTCTCATCAGTACATTACAAATACCAGAGAACGCTGGACAATGTTTAAAAGTCTAGAGTCAGGGAGGTACCTTATAGTGTATGGATCAGGTGGAATCTCCTCTGCTCGAGTACGTTGTCTCTGTGGGGGCTGTGAGGGCTGTGACTGTGCGGGCTTCCATTGCTGACAAGTCCTGGCCAGTAGCACGTTCCTGTGCCCTGTAGGACCTGGTGGAACGCACGCCGCTATTCTTGTATTATCCCTTTTGCTGATGTCTATTAAGTAACCTCTGGATTATCCGAAATAATGTGTATAAAACCACTATATGTAATTTTTATATATGAGGTTGCAACAAACCTCCCCCCCCCCTTTTATATTATATTGGCAAAGTACATAGATCTTTGTACTTCTATACGGATTTAATTTTAACAATTTTGCTTTTTAAAGGATTACTGTATGCACATACATGTATATGAGATGGATGTGTATGGGGTTTTCTTTTCTATATGTGTATGTGTATGTATATGTATATATATGTATATGTGTATGTATATATGTATATATATATATATATTTTTACTCAATGTATATTATATGCATTCTCTATTACTACTTTTTATTATCAATTCTAGTGTATCTCCTGCTGGCTTCTAAATACATATGTTCTGAATATCGCCACCTTCTAGCTACTGTTCTAGACCTGATTGTTTAATAGCCTCCCCCCCTTTTTTCACCTAGTCCCCTTTTAGACCACCATGTCAAGCATTGGGCCATCTAGTTTTTTCTCCCCTCCCCTGGTCCCTTTATTATTTATATATTTCATGCATTATATACATATATCTAATTTTTTACAGTCTATCCCCTTCTAGCCTAAAGTCAGACGGTTTCTGTCTGACTTTGGCCTCTATCCATGCCTCCGGCAAAATGGAGGCCACTGTTTACCATATTGAGTCAATCTTGTGCGCCGTAGGGCGCACGGGATATGACATCACGACCGCACTTCCGCCCTGTGGACCGCAACCCGGAAGTAAAATAGCGGCGTGCGTTCCACCAGGTCCTACAGGGCACAGGAACGTGCTACTGGCCAGGACTTGTCAGCAATGGAAGCCCGCACAGTCACAGCCCTCACAGCCCCCACAGAGACAACGTACTAGAGCAGAGGAGATTCCACCTGATCCATACACTATAAGGTACCTCCCTGACTCTAGACTTTTAAACATTGTCCAGCGTTCTCTGGTATTTGTAATGTACTATAAAAAATAAATAAAGTGCGCTAATTATATGAAAATACACACATAGATGTGAATACATGTGGGTAGTAGTAAAAACCACAATCTACTGAGAGCAAGTAAATGACTCCATGAGTGGTAAAAATATATAAGTGCAAAACATAAAAACTCAAATAAAAAGAAGAAACAAAAAATGTGTACATGTGAAATACAATGATATTAATAGCATGAAAATCTGAAAATCAAACAAACTCAGTCCATGGGTTCAAATATAAAAAGTTCATCAGTGAAAAGAAGCTTCCATCCACTATACAGCTCAGCAGCAACTAATCCCCCTATGAGTGGATTGACAAGGGAGAGAGATGTGCAGGATGGTGCAAATCCACTGGCGGTGACTCCAATAAGTAAGAAAGTGATAAAGGTGGACTCTTACCCTCCGTGTTGGACCCCCTCCTTGGCAGGGTCTATCAGGCATGCAGATTTTTGCCCTCTGCAGGGACCATGTAATGAGAAGATCTCCCCAGCAGCTGTTAGGAATGTTGTCTCCGATCCGGGCTGGTCCAAGTGAAACGCCTGGAGAGGGGGGAAGGAAAGCTCTCTTGCTCCCAGTGTGGCAAAGGAAAAAACAAAAGAGCAGAGCTCCAATAGTGTAAAAAGTTTCGGAATTTATTAAATAAAAGTACAGACCGCAACGGAGAGTGCACGCTCCGTGAGGTGAAAATACAATTAAAAACAAGCCGGCATATAAAAATCGTAATAACCCGTGCATAACATGGGGCAATCGTGACGGCTTACAACGTAGCCACGCCCTACATGTTTCGTCATTAGTAGACGTCTTCAAAGGGGCACGGGCTACGTGTTAAGCCATCCCCTATATAGTATAACAGTGCACACCAAGCCTCATTTTCACCTCCACTCTCAGGGGAGGGAAAACCCAAGACTCTACCTGGTGCTCCTCAGTGAATGGATGTTGCCAAGGTGACACATAGGACTGAAACTAAACAAAACTTCAGCCCCTCCCAGCAGAGCCAATCTCTCGCGCCATCTGGAGGAAGAAGCCCAGTATTACTAGACAATTAATATGTCTTACAGATGCTAATTTGGAACGTAAAACTGACAGAGCAGAAAGGAGAAAATCACTGAATCTCACCAAGAGGCAAGATGTGGTGGAAAAAATTGTAAGTATATATGGAAACGTACGGAAAAGAAACAACGTTCATCTCCGTAAATAAAACCACATTAAAAAAACACATGTATGAAAAAAATATATATATGTATTAAAGTCACACCGTAATAAATGGAGGCCCATCCATGAACGTGAAGAGCACTCGGTATCACATTATAATGTATAATATCTAAACATATCACTATGCTCCCAAAAAAAAAAAAAAAAAATTGTGAATGGATGAAGAGATAAGAAAAGTGAATAGATGAGAAAAAAAAATGTGAATGGATGAAGAGATAAAAAAAGTGAATGGATGAAGAAAAAAAAAAAAAGAAAAAAAAATTGTGAATGGATGAAGAGATAAAAAAGTGAATGGATGAAGAAAAAAAAAAATTGTGAATGGATGAAGAGATAAGAAAAGTGAATAGATGAGAAAAAAAAAATTGTGAATGGATGAAAAAATAAAAGTGAATGGATGAGAAAAAAAAAAATTGTGAATGGATAAAGAGATAAAAAAAGTGAATGGATGGAAAAAAAAAAAAATTTGAAAAATAACAAAAATGAAAAACATGTATACAAAAGAAGGGAAGAAAGGAAAGGAAGCACAGGGCCCAAAGCATCACCTATGAGTTGTCAATGAACGCATTCAACTCAATATCAACATTTAGGCCTAAAGGTCTGAAGGAACGGATCTTATAAATCCACTCCATCTCGAGTTTAGAGATGGCCCGTCTTTTAGATCCCCCTCTCCATGGGAGTTTGAGTTTATCAATGCCCATGAACAAAGTGCCGCTAGGGTCTTTTTTGTGTTTGTCTAAATAATGTTTGGAGACTGGGTGGCCCAAAAAACCCCTTCTAATATTTCCAATATGTACCCCCAGTCTAACTTTTAATGATCGGACCGTGCGGCCCACATAGTGGAGCCCACAAGGGCAAGTGAGTAGGTAAACCACATGGGTGGTGGAACATGTGATAAAAGATTTAATATGGAAATGAAGCGGGGAATTATTGGTAATGAATTGACACACCTTTCTCTCCGTTAAAGCATTAATAGCACAAACCTTGCAATTTTTACATTTGAAATAGCCTGTCATATGTTGAAAGAACATAGGTTTATGAACCGGAGGGTCACATGCAGCAGATACCACCCGTGAACTGATTGAGGGGGCACCCCTAAAGACCAGCTGGGGTCTGTCAGGAAGGGATGGTCCAAGCACGGGATCATTCTTAATAATGTGCCAGTGTTTGTTCAACATCCTCCTGACAGAAAAGTGCTGGCAGGAGTATCTTGTGATCAAGGGACAGACCAGCTGACAGTCCCTCTGTGCCCTGGTTTTATCAGCCAGAAGAGCGTCCCTGTCCAGTGATACAACCTGATTGAGTTTTTCAGTCAGAAACTGCGCTTCATACCCCTTCTCTATAAACCTGTCCGTCAAAACCTTAGACTGAGCAAGAAAGTCAGTATTGGTAGAACAATTCCTTTTCAGTCGGATGTACTGACTTTTAGGGACAGAGTCCAGCCAAGCTTTATGATGGCAGCTGTCCCTCGGGATAAACGAATTGCGGTCAGTGCCCTTGAAATAGGTAGAGGTAAGTAGAGAGTTATTTTCACTTCGTATCTCCAGATCCAGAAAGTGTATTTTTTCCTGGCTGGCCTCATATTTAAAGGATATACCCCTCTCGTTGGAATTGAGTCCATCCATAAAGGAACAGAGAGAGTCATAGGAGCCATCCCATAGGAGGAGGACGTCATCTATGTACCTGGCCCACAGGACCAATTCCGGTCTCCGGTGGGCATAGATGACGTCCTCCTCCCATTTCCCCATAAAAAGGTTCGCCAAGCTGGGGGCAAATTTAGCCCCCATGGCTACCCCCTTAGTCTGGAGATAAAACTGTTTATTATGCCAAAAGAAATTATGTGTAGTGGCATATTCTAAAAGCTCCATAATAAAACGTTTTTGCTTCTTGGGTAGGGAGGCATCCTTATCAAGGAAAAATTTCACCGATTTAATACCCCAGTAATGGGGGATGCTAGTGTATAGAGAAGTGACATCGGCAGTCACAAGCCAATGCCCTTCTCTATAATTACTAGTCTTGAGTAGATTGATGGTATGTCTAGTGTCCTTGATATATGCTGGCAGAAGTTGTACAAGTGGTTGGAGGAAATTGTCAATGTACTTACCTGCCCTGGAAGTAATGGAATCTATTCCACTAATGATGGGACGACCCGGAGGGTGAATTGGGTCTTTGTGGACCTTGGGCAGGTAGTACATGACTGGGATTCTTGACGCAACCGGGATGAGAAAAGATTTCTCCTTCTTGTTTATAATGCCAGATTGAAAACCATTATCCACAATCCTTTCCAATTCTTTTTTGAAACGGATTCTGGGATCCGACTTAAGGGGTTGGTAGGTGTCCCTGTCTCCAACAAGTCT
Organism: Aquarana catesbeiana; assembly: GCF_042186555.1. Classification (NCBI taxonomy): domain Eukaryota; kingdom Metazoa; phylum Chordata; class Amphibia; order Anura; family Ranidae; genus Aquarana; species Aquarana catesbeiana. Next base: position 226,000,723 of record NC_133327.1, read on the forward strand.
CTCCAATTCGTGAAGATAACCTGACTTGTCAAGGACCACTATACCCCCCCCTTTGTCGGCTGGCTTTATAACAAGGTCCCTACGTTCACAAAGTGAATCCAGACCCAACTGTAACTCTCTCATCATTTTCATTTTCTGAACCTTCAAACGATCGAGATCCCTCAAAAGAACATCCCTGAAGACTCTCAAGGAGGCAGATAAGCCACCCGGAGGGTTAAATAGGGACGCGTTGGCTAGGCCAGACTGTCTGATGGTGTTGAGACCAACAGTTTGGGGGGCAATGGGGTTGGACAGCATATATCTCTTGATGTTCAGTTTCCTGATATACTTATGTATGTCCATATAGGTTTCAAATTTATTGAGTGTTTTGGGCGGTACAAACTTGAGTCCTTTGTCTAAAATTGAAATTTCTGTTTCAGTTAGAGGTGTTTTGCTCAGGTTAAAAATACCCCTACCGCTTACACCCGCTTTCTTTTTGCCCCTTGATTTCCTCCCCCCTCGGACTCCTCTCTTTTTTCTATGGGTCCTAGATGGTTTTGATGGGCTCTGGGAAAACCCCAATGCTGGGGTTGAGGATATTGGCCCTGTCTCTGTCTATAGGGAGATTGCCAGCCACCTCCCTCTCTAATCTGAGAAGGGGGGGGGTTGGTGCCAGTATGGTCGATCATTCTGTGAACCTCTACCTGGAGTACGTGGTCCAGAATGATAATCTGCTCTGTACCCATGATGGTCATAGTTATCATGGCGATACCCCTCATCCCTCAAGCTCTGAAAGCGATTCTGCGTGGATATAGGGTATCTAGAGGGGTAGTCGTCCGTATAAGCTCTCCTAGGGGAGTCATAACTATAGGGGAAGTCTCCAAAACCCTGTGAGTGATATTCCTGATTATGTTGATTGTACTCACTGGGTTTATGATTTTTGGGTCCCTTTTTGTGGTTTTTACCGGTTTCCTTCTGCAGCTTAGAACGTGGTTTAGGCTGAGGGGGTTTACCTTGTCTAACCGGAGATCGGTGGGAGGCCCTCCTAGAGGCTGAAGGTTGTTGTGTCTGTGTTGAGGGAGGACGTCGCTGATATCCCTCAGACACCACAGACATCTCTTCCCCACCAGGGGCAGAGGGGCATCCAGTCACCTCAGACGTTTCAGCTGCAATCTTACTCTGCCAGACAAAAACAGAACCTGCCTTATAGTCCCCCACATCACGGCAAAATTTTTTCTTTTTTTTAATCTTTTGTTCAGTTTCCTCTTTTTCCAATATTTTCCTAAGATTCATAGATTTTTCCTTATATTCCTCGCTATCTTTGAAGGGAGATAATTTTTCTTTGATTATTTTAATCTCACCGTCAAGTCTAGCGAGTTTATCATTTTTTTTCTTAATCAGGAACTGAAGGAGTTTTCCTCCAGCCTCATTAAAAAACTGGAACCAGTCTTGAAAGTCAGTCTCTCCTTTTTGGGGGCTGACTTCCCATCTAAGACTCCTTGGGACCATTGAGTCCGTAACATATTGTGCCAAGAACAGAGGGTATATCCTTTAAATATGAGGCCAGCCAGGAAAAAATACACTTTCTGGATCTGGAGATACGAAGTGAAAATAACTCTCTACTTACCTCTACCTATTTCAAGGGCACTGACCGCAATTCGTTTATCCTGAGGGACAGCTGCCATCATAAAGCTTGGCTGGACTCTGTCCCTAAAAGTCAGTACATCCGACTGAAAAGGAATTGTTCTACCAATACTGACTTTCTTGCTCAGTCTAAGGTTTTGACGGACAGGTTTATAGAGAAGGGGTATGAAGCGCAGTTTCTGACTGAAAAACTCAATCAGGTTGTATCACTGGACAGGGACGCTCTTCTGGCTGATAAAACCAGGGCACAGAGGGACTGTCAGCTGGTCTGTCCCTTGATCACAAGATACTCCTGCCAGCACTTTTCTGTCAGGAGGATGTTGAACAAACACTGGCACATTATTAAGAATGATCCCGTGCTTGGACCATCCCTTCCTGACAGACCCCAGCTGGTCTTTAGGGGTGCCCCCTCAATCAGTTCACGGGTGGTATCTGCTGCATGTGACCCTCTGGTTCATAAACCTATGTTCTTTCAACATATGACAGGCTATTTCAAATGTAAAAATTGCGAGGTTTGTGCTATTAATGCTTTAACGGAGAGAAAGGTGTGTCAATTCATTACCAATAATTCCCCGCTTCATTTCCATATTAAATCTTTTATCACATGTTCCACCACCCATGTGGTTTACCTACTCACTTGCCCTTGTGGGCTCCACTATGTGGGCCGCACGGTCCGATCATTAAAAGTTAGACTGGGGGAACATATTGGAGATATTAGAAGGGGTTTTTTGGGCCACCCAGTCTCCAAACATTATTTAGACAAACACAAAAAAGACCCTAGCGGCACTTTGTTCATGGACATTGATAAACTCAAACTCCCATGGAGAGGGGGATCTAAAAGACGGGCCATCTCTAAACTCAAGATGGAGTGGATTTATAAGATCCGTTCCCTCAGACCTTTAGGCCTAAATGTTGATATTGAGTTGAATGCGTTCATTGACAACTCATAGGTGATGCTTTGGGCCCTGTGCTTCCTTTCCTTTCTTCCCTTCTTTTGTATACATGTTTTTCATTTTTGTTATTTTTCAAATTTTTTATTTTTTTTTCCATCCATTCACTTTTTTTATCTCTTTATCCATTCACAATTTTTTTTTTCTCATCCATTCACTTTTATTTTTTCATCCATTCACAATTTTTTTTTTTTCTCATCTATTCACTTTTCTTATCTCTTCATCCATTCACAATTTTTTTTTTTTTCTTCATCCATTCACTTTTTTATCTCTTCATCCATTCACAATTTTTTTTTTTTTCTTCATCCATTCACTTTTTTTATCTCTTCATCCATTCACAATTTTTTTTTCTCATCTATTCACTTTTCTTATCTCTTCATCCATTCACAATTTTTTTTTTTTTTTGGGAGCATAGTGATATGTTTAGATATTATACATTATAATGTGATACCGAGTGCTCTTCACGTTCATGGATGGGCCTCCATTTATTACGGTGTGACTTTAATACATATATATATTTTTTTCATACATGTGTTTTTTTAATGTGGTTTTATTTACGGAGATGAACGTTGTTTCTTTTCCGTACGTTTCCATATATACTTACAATTTTTTCCACCACATCTTGCCTCTTGGTGAGATTCAGTGATTTTCTCCTTTCTGCTCTGTCAGTTTTACGTTCCAAATTAGCATCTGTAAGACATATTAATTGTCTAGTAATACTGGGCTTCTTCCTCCAGAGAGATTGGCTCTGCTGGGAGGGGCTGAAGTTTTGTTTAGTTTCAGTCCTATGTGTCACCTTGGCAACATCCATTCACTGAGGAGCACCAGGTAGAGGCTTGGGTTTTCCCTCCCCTGAAAGTGGAGGTGAAAATGAGGCTTGGTGTGCACTGTTATACTATATAGGGGATGGCTTAACACGTAGCCCGTGCCCCTTTGAAGACGTCTACTAATGACGAAACATGTAGGGCGTGGCTACGTTGTAAGCCGTCACGATTGCCCCATGTTATGCACGGATTATTACGATTTTTATATGCCGGCTTGTTTTTAATTGTATTTTCACCTCACGGAGCGTGCACTCTCCGTTGCGGTCTGTACTTTTATTTAATAAATTCCGAAACTTTTTACACTATTGGAGCTCTGCTCTTTTGTTTTTTCCTTTGCCACACTGGGAGCAAGAGAGCTTTCCTTCCCCCCTCTCCAGGCGTTTCACTTGGACCAGCCCGGATCGGAGACAACATTCCTAACAGCTGCTGGGGAGATCTTCTCATTACATGGTCCCTGCAGAGGGCAAAAATCTGCATGCCTGATAGACCCTGCCAAGGAGGGGGTCCAACACGGAGGGTAAGAGTCCACCTTTATCACTTTCTTACTTATTGGAGTCACCGCCAGTGGATTTGCACCATCCTGCACATCTCTCTCCCTTATTATTATTATTATTATTATTATTCAGGATTTATATAGCGCCAACAGTTTACGCAGCGCTTTACAATATAAAAGGGAGACAATACAGTTATAATATAATACAATACAATACAATAGGATTAAGAGGGCCCTGCTCAGAAGAGCTTACAATCTAATAGGGTGGGGCAGGTGGTACAAAAGGTTGTAACTGTGGGGAATGAGCTGGTGGAAGTGGTAGGAGATTAGTTGGAGACGTGATAGGCTTTCCTGAAGAGATGAGTTTTCAGGGATTGCCTGAAGGTAGAAAGAGTAGGGGCTAGCCGGATAGATGGAGGTAGCGAGTTCCAGAGGATGGGAGAGGCTCTGGAGAAATCCTGGAGACGAGCATGGGAGGAGGAGATGAGAGAGCTTGAAAGCAGGAGGTCTTGAGAAGAGCGGAGAGGACGATTTGGGTGATATTTGGAGACAAGATTAGTGATGTAGCTTGGGGCAGAGTTGTGAATGGCTTTGTATGTTGTGGTTAGAATTTTGAATTTAATTCGCTGGGTGATTGGGAGCCAGTGTAGGGATTGAAGTAGAGGGTTGGCAGACACTGAGCGGTTGGTAAGGTGGATAAGTCTGGCAGCAGCATTCATGATAGACTGCAGAGGGGATAGCCTATGGAGCGGTAGGCCAATGAGAAGGGAGTTGCAATAGTCAAGGCGAGAGATAACAAGGGAGTGAATGAGGAGCTTGGTGGTTTCATTTGTTAAAAAAGGGCGAATTTTAGAGATGTTACGGAGGTGAATTCTACAAACTTTTGACAATGATTGGATTTGAGGCTGAAATGACAAGTCGGAGTCTAGGATTACACCTAGTACCCTGGCGTGAGGGGAGGGACTGATGGTTGCATTGTTGATTTTGATGGAAAAGTCATGGAGGGGGGCACGGGCGGGGGGGAATATTAATAGCTCAGTTTTAGAGAGATTTAGTTTAAGGAAGTGGTGCGACATCCATGCTGATATGTCAGTTAGTAAGTTAGTAATGCGAGAGGAGACTGAAGGAGTGAGGTGAGGAGTAGACAGATAGATTTGGGTGTCATCAGCGTATAAGTGGTATTGGAAGCCGTGGGCAGTTATTAGGTGACCAAGGGAGGTGGTGTAGATAGAGAAGAGAAGGGGTCCAAGAACCGAGCCTTGGGGGACCCCCACAGAAAGGGGCAATGGAGAGGAGGAGACAGAGTTGTAGGTGACACTGAAGGAGCGCTGTGATAAATAGCCAGAGAACCAGGATAGAGCAGAATCTCGGAGGCCAAGGGAATGTAGTTTATTGAGAAGGAGCGGGTGGTCAACAGTATCAAAGGCCGCAGAGAGGTCAAGTAGTAGGAGTATGGAGTACTGGCTGTTGGTTTTAGCAGTTAGTAAATCGTTAGTGAGTTTTAGTAAGGTAGTTTCCGTGGAGTGCTGCGAGCGAAAGCCAGACTGTAAGGGGTCAAGAAGGTTATTTTCATTGAGGTAGGAGCTAAGACGGTTGTAGACTAAGCGTTCTAGAAGTTTAGAGGTGAATGGGAGTAATGAGATGGGTCTTAAGTTGTTCAGGTCGGTAGGGTCCAGTGAGGGCTTTTTAAGAATGGGAGTGATCTGTGCATGTTTTAGAGGGGAGGGGAAAATGCCACTAGAAAGGGAGAGATTGAAGATGTGGGTGAGGGAGCATAGGATAGAAGAAGAGGGTGACCGTAGTAGTTGTGAGGGAACAGGATCCAAGGGACAATTGGTTAGGTGGGCATTCGAGAAAATTTTTGTAACCTCTTCCGTAGTAGCCAATTCAAAAGAGGAAAGGGTTTAATGTGCTGCTGGGCAAGGTATGATGGGTGGGGAAGATGTACGCACAGTGGAGATGTCCTCACGAATTGCATTGATCTTGTCTTTGAAGTGATTGGCAATCTCTTGGGCAGTGAGTGAGTTAGTGGGTAGAGGGGGTGGTGGACGAAGCAGAGAGTTAAAGGTTGAGAAGAGCCGACGGGGACTGGATGACAAGGAATTAATAAGAGAGACAAAGTAGGCTTGTTTGGCAGCATGGAGGCATGAATTGTATTTTAGAAGGGCAGATTTATATAGGGTGAAATCTTGCAGGCATTTGGTTTTACGCCACAGTCGTTCAAGAGCACGGCAATGTCTCTTGAGATTTCTAGTGTTGTCAGTTTGCCAGGGTTGTAACGGTCGGGGCCTAATTCTGCGTGTGGTTAGGGGAGCAAGTGCATCTAGTGATGATGAGAGTGAACTGTTGTAGACAGAAGTGGCCAGGTCAGGACAGGACAGGGGAGAGATTATGTCATATAGGTTGTCAGTAGCAGAATAGAGAAGAGAAGGGTTAAAGTGGCGAAGGTTTCTACAAGTAATTGTTTGCTGCTTGGAGGGATGGGTGGTTGGAGGCAAGGATACAGTGAAAGTAATGAGGTTGTGATCAGATAGAGGAAAGGGGGTGTTGGTGAGGTTGCCAGGGTTGCAGAGATGGGAGAATACAAGGTCAAGGGTATTACCATTGGAATGAGTGGAAGTATGTGTCCATTGGGTTAGGTCAAAAGATGAGGTTAAGTTGAGAAGTTTAGCTGTAGTTGGGCTGTTGACATTGACAGGAATGTTAAAGTCACCAAGAATAATGGTGGGTATTTCAGAGGAGAGAAAGTAGGGTAGCCAGGCAGCAAAGTCATCAATGAAGCGCGATACCGGTCCTGGAGGCCTATAAATTGCTGCAATCCTCAGAGAAATGGGAGAAAACAGACGAATACAGTGCATCTCGAAAGAAGAGAGGGATAGAGAGGGAGGGACAGTAAGGACTTGGAAGGTGCTTTGTGGGGACAGAAGGAAGCCAACTCCACCTCCTTTCTGTCTGTTGGGTCTGGAGGAGTGAGTCCAATGGAGACCACCATGGGAGAGGGCAGCAGGAGAAGCTGAGTCAAAATTTTGCAGCCAGGTTTCTGTAATGGCAAGTATGTTCAAGCCATGAGAGATGAAGAGGTCATGTACAGATGTTAGCTTGTTACAGATGGAGCGGGCGTTCCACAGGGCACATGAGATTGGTGGGGTGCTTTGAGGAAGTAGGGGGATAGAAATTAAACTGAGTGGATTGCGGTGGTTGCCAGAGGGGGAGGGGTATTGGATATGTGGCTTGCATTTGGAAAATGGCGGACCAGGATTAGGAGAAATATCACCTGAGACTAGGAGAAGGAGGAGGGTGAGGAAGGCAAGGTGGGAGTGGGATGTGCATGAGCGCACGTGTCTAGTGGCCCTGGAGTTTATGTCAGCATGTGGGTGCAGCAAATGCAGGAGATGATGGGTGCCATAGTAGGGAGAGGGTAGGAGTGAGGGTGATATGTGCATGCTGCAGGGAAGAGAGGAGGGGTAGAGTAAAGATAATTTGAGGATAGAAGACACCAATGTGAGAAGGAAGAGAATAAGGAGCATGTTAGTGGCTAGAGAGTGGGAAACTAACCTAATATAAAATAAATTTCAAAGTTGGTTTGCTTGTCGTCTTGCAGAGTGGAGCAGAGTTCCTGTTGTTCATGCAGCTTTAGTTATCCTGCTTTCGTTAAACTGCGTCGGTGAAACTGCGCATCACTCGTGACAGAGCCACTCAGGAAAGAGCCATGATGTCTGCGCCATGCCCCTGTCTGCGCCACCCCATAAGCTGCCATAAATTTATAGACAGCCTAAGCTTGTCAATCCACTCATAGGGGGATTAGTTGCTGCTGAGCTGTATAGTGGATGGAAGCTTCTTTTCACTGATGAACTTTTTATATTTGAACCCATGGACTGAGTTTGTTTGATTTTCAGATTTTCATGCTATTAATATCATTGTATTTCACATGTACACATTTTTTGTTTCTTCTTTTTATTTGAGTTTTTATGTTTTGCACTTATATATTTTTACCACTCATGGAGTCATTTACTTGCTCTCAGTAGATTGTGGTTTTTACTACTACCCACATGTATTCACATCTATGTGTGTATTTTCATATAATTAGCGCACTTTATTTATTTTTTATTTTTCATGGTATACACAGATATTGGTGTATTTTGTGTGCAGCTTTTACCTTTGACCTTTTTTGCTCTGCAGCGCAGTTTTTCTTTTTATTTTTGAAATTTGTAATGTACTGATGAGAGGGGATACGAGCAGATCCTTTGGGATGCCCTGGCTTGTCTACTGATAACCATTGGCATGACCCTTTCAGCTTACCTGTTGTGGGATGTTTATACTTCAGATCATACACATGTATATATATAAAAATAGTCAAGAAATCAATAACTTAAAATACTTAAAAACTAAAGTTTAATTTTAAATTAATACTAGAGCTAGAATTAGGGACTAGAAATTATAATTATAACCCATATTCCATTAAATTCATCAACAATAACAATAGAAACAAAAATAAAAATAAAAATCAAATAAAAATCAATTAAATAAATAAATAAACTAATATACTATGGCCCTTTAATAATGACAACCAAGCTAAGACCCACCCTTCTTAGAGGACCGCCCATCAATTAAGGGAGGAGTCCTAGAACCAACCCGACCGGTCTGGTTCAGTCTGACGTGTATAAAAAGCCAGCATGAGACTAACACTACTAAGGCTCTGATGAAGAAGGGTAACCTTCGAAACGCGTTAGCCAGCAGTAGTCCGTATGCCTCCTTCCTGGGACCTGGAACACTGCTACCACTGGAATAATTGCCTCTGTGCCACATACTATGCGATTTTTTCTTCAACCTTTGTGAGTAGTTTTTATCTTGTTTTTAATTAATAAATCTGTCAAGGATAATGCACTAGGCTGGTGCGCTCTTTTTCTTCTTTTGATGGAAAAAACAGATTGGAAGCTTCTAAATGCATACAATACAAGCAATGATACTGCTGTTGTCTTCACAGCCCTGATCCCAGGATCCCAGGCCACAGCTCAGTCCTGGGATCAGGGCTGTGAAGACAACAGCAGTATCATTGCTTGTATTGTATGCATTTAGAAGCTTCCAATCTCGTTTTTCCATCTCCCCAAGTCTCCTGTGTATGTTCGATCTGTGCCCCCATTCATTAGATCCTCCCACTTATCCCCAATTCCGTCTGCCCAGAGAACCCAGAGGGGGGGCACTGCTACTGCCAGGTGCTGCTGACACTGTGCAGGGAGGGGGGTGAGCTGAGCTGATGTTCTAAGAAAAGTCAATTTGAAGAGGAGAAGTCATAGCACAATCTACTATGAAGTTCATATTACAGGTTGCATTGTTATTGTGCAAAATTTCCTGCCTGCGACTTCCTTGGCCTGACAATATTACGCTATTTGGGACCTTCCTTCTTTCTATTTCCGTGCCCCTTTACCACCTGCGGGAATAATGTTCCGGTATTAGGACCACAAGGATAGAGGAGAAAAATAAAGGATGGTACTCCCAACACTGGTCATATGCTGTTACCCCATTACCTTAAGGTAAGGGGCCACTACTTACTAGTGTGTGTCTGAACACGAAGAGGAGCACTATTTTGATTTATCTGAGCACTTCACTGCAATATGTGCATGCTAGGAAGCCGGTTTCACTTTGTGAAGGAGGACTTTCATATGTTCACTCACTTTTATTGATATGAAGTTTATGCATTATCAGTCACGCGGATTATGTTACTGCACAAGTCACTTTGTTTTCTATGCCTGTTGTGTGCATGCCACACACAGGAATTTACCGTTTACATTGAACATTTTGCACTTTATATAGGAGGATTTATTCCTACAGCAATTGTTGCACTTTTTTGATATTTTCACAGTGTAACTTCTGGATATGGATATTCACTGATAGTTATTATATATATTGTGTTTGCACTTTGCACTTTCTGATTTAGCGCTTGTTTTTTACGCAGGATTGGTCACATATTATTCAAAACTTTTTTATTTACTTTTATCCACACCTAAGTATGTGTATTTAGCACTGCAGTTGATTAGGACTATTATCTCAATATAATTTTGTTTATGCTAGGATTAGCGCAGCACCACCCTAATATTACATTGGTCAGTGTACTAGTAAGGCATCTAGCATGACGATTGACAATGAAAGCTCCTATAAGTCCCTCAGGAAAGGTTTACTTTAAGGATGATGACCTCTGCTTTACTTAAATTTGAACTCCAGCCTTACCTTTAATTTTGCATATCCCTTCCATTCTTTCAGGCATGGAGTCCCTTTATCACATGTGCACATTATCTGAGGTAGTCTGCATTGAAATGATTGATACCTGCCAGTAAAGGCATTTTGATATATGCAGAACTCCTCCAAAGAGCCAGCTCACCGCTTTTATCAGGTCTGAGGGTTCTTGAGAGGAGTACTGAGGCAAACTGAAGTATTTAGAAAGCTATGTACAGCACCCTGACACGCCCCTCTTACCAGCCATGATCTGCTTGCATTGCATAGAGAAGCACATATACCCAATGATGACAATAGTGGGTCTAAACTAACGTATATAATGAAAATAGGAAAGTGTTATTAAAACCACTTGACAGCCAGCAACATATCCGTACGTCGCTAGACTTCAAGTGGTTATACCGGGATGATGAACAGTCAGCTCTCTTGTAAAAGCAACACTAGCAGCTAACTAGCCACTGGCTTGCTTTTATAAGAAGCGGGAGTGGACGTCCCCCCTCCTGCCACCTTTCACAGCTTTACTGGGATCTCCCATCCCACCAGGACCCCCCCATAGACCAGCTGGTGCTTCCACCGGCTGATCAGAGAGCTGAACAAAGACCGGAACGCTTTGTCAGCTCACAGTTATAATAACCCGGAAGCAATGACCTGACATCCCTTTTGGTTTGACCGGGTATCAACGGCACCATTTTCAAAAATCAAAAGCATTCAAACACACCAATCTTGGTGTGATCAAATGTTTTTAAGAACAGAGGAGGGATTTGGGGTCTTATAGACCCCAGATCTCTCCATAAGGAGTACCTGTCACATGTCCATTGCTGTCCCAAAGGATGTTTATATTTTTTATTAGAGCAATAAAATTGATTAAAAAAAATAAAATGACAGTGTAAACATAAAAATTAATAAATCATGTTTATTTCATACCCGGCTAGCCGATGAGTGGTGGTAAATTATAGGTTCTAGCATTTCCCCTCGCAGGGTTTTCTGAGTAGGATTGCTGTATGCTTTATAAGATCTTTTATCTCTATGTTGAATTTATACTTTTTTATTATGGAAACCCCTTGTGATGAAAATGACTGGTGGTATAATATTTGGATCCTTTTTATACTTGTTCTTAATGTTCTAATATGTTCCACTTGTGTTGTGAACCCCATTCTTGATATCACTCTTTGCCTACAATTTGTGTCATCTTTGGAAAAACTTTAAATAAATATATTGAAACAAAAAAATAAATAATGCGTCGGTCCCACAGGCACGCAAACAGAGATTATCCCACACATGTGAGGCATAACCACGATCATCAGATTTTGGGCAGTAATTCTAGCACTAGACCTCCTCTGTAAATCTAAAATGGTAACCTGTAAAGGCTTTTAAAGTGTTGCCTATGGATAACAAAATGTACATAGTTTGTTGCCATTTTAAAGCTTGACATGTTTGGTATCTATTTAGTAAGTGCAACATAATCTTTTATATGTATTGTGTTTTTTTGCATCAAAATTCACAAACTGCTGCGCAAATACCGCATGACATAAATAATTTCAAAACCCACCATTTTGTTCTTTGGAGCCTCTGCTTTAAAAATGTATAATGTTTGGGGATTCTATCTAATTGTCTAGAAATAAGTACAGATTTTTACAAGTACACAAAAGTGTCAGAAAAAAGGCTCAAGTGGAAAAAAAAATCATAATCATGTTGATGAGGGGGAAGGGATGAATCAGAGAAAGCAAAATATAACCAAAATATAACCAGATTAAAAGAGAAGCTTGGGGTTCACAAGGGGGGCTGGGCACAACTGTCTTTGGCACTCCACCACACACTGAGAGCCAGAGCCAGCTGTCAATAATGCAGCTGGTGTATCCTGACATTATAGTTGGGATCCTCTCAGAGACTGGAGCAGCTCTGTGATCTTTGAGACTGTTTTTTTTGCATTCATATGTAGCACTTTAGCAATATATTTTATGAGCACCTACAGTAAGCACTTTATATGAGCACATGCATCTCTGTAAGCGCTTTACATATGTATACTTATAATTTGGGGTTTTAGTACTCCGTGGACAGCTGCTGCAGTTTCTTTTTATCATTATTCTTTGTCACCTAGCGTGAGTATTTAAGTGTCAGCTTTGTGATGTTGGCTAACGGCTGTCTTTAGTCCACTGTTGGCTTATTCTGGGTCATGGTAGTGCACTCCTTTGACCCAGAAGAGGAGTATGGCCAAAAAAGCTTTGGCCATACTTCTCTTTTAAAGTTTAGCTTTAACATTTTTAGGCCTAAAGTTCTTTCAATAGAAACAGGTATTCTGTGCACAAAGATGGGCAAAACGCTAACACTGTTTTGAGCCAAAAGCACACTGCATGAGAGTAGAACAAGGCACATTTTAATGGCCACATGGCCAGATCTTCTGAGACTTTGAAGTATCCTGCTGGCATTATCTTGTACCTTCTTGGGTGCTTTATTTAGCTTTTTACCCTGTGCCTTAATTCCTTCCAATGTAACACTGTCTAACATTTTTCACCTCAGTCTCCAAACCAAACTAACATTTCTTATTTTCTGGTTACGCACACACTTTCTTAAGGACTTATTACTCCATATGTACAAATGTGAGATTCTTTCAAAAATACATAGGGGTTGATTTACTAAAGCTGGAGAGTGCAAAATCGGGTGCAGCTCTGCATAGATACCAATCAGCTTCCAGTTTTTTTTACAAAGCTTAATTGAACAAGCTAAAGTTAGAAGTTAATTGGTTACCATGCACAGTTGCGCCAGATTTCGCATTTTGCAGTTTTGGTAAATCAACCTTATGCTGTTGATGGGATTTTAAGGCCAGGTTTGTTAAGCAATAATTTAGCACATACAATATTAATACACTTGAATCTTGAAGCAACTTGCTGATGAATATTCTATTGAATTGACAGGCTACAGGTTTAAGATGCATACCCAACAATCCACAAATGAAAGACATTTACAAATGAATAGCATTGTGTTATAAGAATCAAAGAAAAACACTTTAATAATTGGGATAAAACAGGCTGCATGCTGATCTGCTCCAGCCATGTAGTCATCTGCCAAATTAGACCCATTAAGCACACAGTTATACAGTACCTCAATTCTATGAATCCTGTTGTGCTTATCTGTTAGAAACAGCATTATTCTGCAAGACTGCTGAGGTGTATTCAGAGGAGTCCACTATAAAATACCCCATAGATACTTTGATGGGTTTCTTCAATTTACAAGAAGCCATACTGCATCCATCCTACCCTCATCAAGATGGGAGTTCATAACGTTATAGGTAGATGAAAAGCAGCTTGTTTTTAAAAGTACTTCTCCTTTATCAAACACAATGAGAAAAATCTTGGATGATTCCAAAAACTGGCAGGCTGTAATACTGTTCAAATGAAAGGGTAATGTCTTTAGGATATATTAATATAAAGAAAAAAAAAAGATGTGATACATCTAAATGTAAATTAATTTTGTTAAAAAACGCCATGGCAACAGATGGGAATTCTGTAACTAAAATCTTGTTGCTTTATCAAACACATAGAAAAAAGGCAACAAATGAAGGAACATATTCATCGAAAGGAATACCTCTAACCCTTCACAGCTGGCAATATCATATTGCCATCTTATTCAAAGTAAGTTCTAAACCTTAATGGGTTACTCCACTTTCATGGAGAAAAAAAGCAAATAAAAAATTAATATAGTACATACAGTTGCTACACTAGTAAAATTGTGATTGGATGTTATTAAAAATACCTTTCCTTTTCTGTAAAATGCAACTTGGAGGTGTTCTGTACACAGTGTGCAGAATGCCTCCAAAAATGTAATTTTCTGATGGTGTGATTGGCTCTGATTTTCCTAGAAAATCTGATTTTAGGCATTATCTGCAACAAAAATGTAACTTTTGGTGAGATTGTCCCAAAAGGAAAACACCTCTAAAGGTGTACAGACTCTGCCACTTTCCTCATTAGAACCCTGCAAGTGCAGCAGCTGATTGATAATTAGAAAGTCACTCCCATTCACATTCACTTTGCACATGGACACAGACAAGCAAAAAGGTATTTTTTCAGAATAACAAAATGTAAAAATCTACAACAAAGTATGTGAAAATCCTTGCAATATACATAGATAACCCCATGGGAAACTTTTTTCTCAAGAAAAGTGGAGTTACTCTTCCACTGAATTATATTTAGTTTTCTAAAGCCCTGTGTATCATAACTAATTCCCATTATTTCATCCTTTTCACCTTTTTTTAAACTTTTGTTGCACCTCAGTGTTGCTGATTTTCTGAACCCTTCTGGATGTGTGGCATTTTTTACAATGGGCATTCATTACAATGGGCAGCAAAACACACTGGACTGTGGGAAAAGTAGCACTTTCATTATTTTTAAAAACATGCTGCATAAAATCACATAGTACTGTGTTTGTGATCTGTGTTTGGGGTGCCATTAACAGTACATTGGCACCCGCATGGAGATCGCAAGATGGTCATGGTCACCTGTGCTGAATAAAACATGCACGGAATGCACCTTTCCTGCATCACGTTCTGGAGTGAACTGGCCCTCAAAGATTTTAAAAAATGTAAATGTTATTTACCATTAATGGGAGAGCTGAACCTGAGACTATGCACACAACATCTGTTGGCAGGAATGGATGAGAGACAGACATAGAGCTCCTGGTCCACAACCTACAGTAACACCAGCATTAGTGCCATTGGACACAATAAAACCCCCCAGCATTGGTGCCAATGGATGCAGTAAGAACTCCCAGCATTGGTGTCAGTGAACGCAATATTAACCGCCAGCATTGGTGTGTGAATGCAATAATAACCCCTAACATCGTTATCAGTGGATGCAGTAATATGCCCCAGTATTTATTCCAATAGACACAATAATTATTATTATTTCAGGTACTTATACAGTGCTGTCAATGTATGCAGTGCTTTACATATACATTGTACATTTACATCAGTCCCTACCCTCAAAGGGCTTACAATCTAAGGTCCCCAACTCACATTCATACATGCTAGGGTCAATTTAAACAGAAACCAATTAACCTACCAGCATGTCTTTGGACTGTGGGAGGAAACCGGAGGAAACCCACGCAGGCACAGGGAGAACATTCAAACTCCAGGAAGGTAGTGCTGTGGTTGGGATTTGAACCAGCGACCGTTTTTACTGCTAGACGAAAGTGCTACCCACTACACCACTGTGCCGCCCTGCATAAATAAACCCCAAGCATTGGTGTTAGTGGACACATGAACAACCCCCAGCATTGGTATCAGTGAATGCGATATACAACCCCCAGCATTGACATCAGTGCGTGCAGCAATAACCACCAACATTGGTGTCAGTACTTTTAACTTCACTCATTCCACATTGGCAAGTGTCAGTAAAGTTTAACTCCCCCACCTCCCCTGCATTCTCAATCAGTGACTGGTGTTGTTGTGATGGTAATCTTACCTGCTCTTTTCACGCTCAAACACTGTACACTGTTGCCATGCACCACTGCTCCTCCTCTTCACATCTGCAGAACAAAGGGACCAGAACTTGGCGCATAACCTTGGTCCCTGCCAGCACGAAGTATTACATATCAGCATGTGTGGCTGGGAACCACACATTCACCATTGGGTTTCCTTCAGCTGTCTGCCTTAGTTGGAGCACTTTTAAATGCTTTTGCTATGGCACCCCGAGGACACTCTGCTGCACCCAGGGGTGCTGTGACACCCCAGTTGAAAAAGGCTTGTGTAAACACTGGCCCATGCTTGCAATATTTTGAAACAATGATTGTACTTTCTTTTGATAGCTCATGTCACATGGTTGACAAAACAGGGGCACAAATAGTGGTAAACAGGGACAGAGCATTGTCACTGTATACCAAAATGTGCCTGACCAAGGACCTTCATAGCAGGATCACCAGGTATTATTTTTATTAAATCTGCAAGTTTTTTTGTTTTTTAATTGAAAATTACTTTTGAAATTACAATAACACGTTAAAGCTCAAAAGGGAAAGGGGTTCAAATTTTAAAAAGATAAGAGGTGTTGTAGTAAACAGGGAGCTGGTACTGTAAACTGCTTGGAATACATTAGAAAACAGTGCACTCAGGTAGAATTTGTGGTGATACAAAAGAATAGAGAGATAATCTCTGAAGAGATTGAAAAGAACAGCACTGCTTTTGCTGGTTTTTTGTCTGTTTTTCTAATCAAGAGACTTTTGCCGCTGAATGATTAAACTAGGTAAAAATTGAGCCGAAAACTGAAATAATCATCACTGGTATGGGGATCAGACCTAATGTACTGTGTATGTCACACTTACATTTTGCCAAAGGATTACATTTGCCTTTCACAAAAATGTTCACGTACTTAGTGGATGCTAAGAAGATGGAATATAGTTCATCCACTCAGGCTTTTTTCAGGGGTAAAAGTGGCCACATTTTAACCCTGTTAGAATTCATTAACATTTTTAAAACTGAAAAAAAGAATGATTTGTGCAGCTTCCCGGACCCCAGAATCCCCCCCCCCCCCCATAACAGCTGCCTTATATTAGCTGCCTGATATTACAGGGGATATGTATAACTAAAAAAAAAAGGAAACACTAAAAAATGAAGCACAATTGAAATTAACTAAACTAGATGATTGTGCTAATTATTTACACTGAAATTGTAAAGAAAACATCATAGATATGTTTTTCTTGAAGAATTGCTCATGTACATCTGAACTAATACCAATAGCAAATACTAGGTGGCCAATATCAGTCAGATTTCACGTCAGAATCATAACATCCTTCAGTTACTCCTGTCCACAGTTTGATCCCCCCGGTTGGCTCAGGACCACAGCTAGCATCGAAAAGATGAAGCATCCTGAATTCTTTAGGAATACAATTTATTAAAAATCTAACAAGGAGAATTAATGGGTGCACCATTCAATCAGCTAGCATCTCTCAAAATCATCATATCAATTTTGGGTTTACTGCTACTTTAGGATTGGGAAATATAAAAATAACATGAAATGAACTAGATAAAGCCACATGTAGTAGTAGCCTTAGTACTTTAGGAGTCTATATATGATCGCTCCAGAAGTTGCATGTTACCAGACCTACTGTATGTGTTAAAAAAAAAAGTATTTTGTTTATCTCTTAAAAGTCTAGATGGGAGAAAAGACAATGGATAGTTTAATTTTAGCAACATTTCAAAATACTTTTTGAAAAATTGTCAAAACGATGTAGTGATGCAGCTGAATCATGTTAAAAAAAAATAGGAAGACAAGCTATAAAAAAGTAATCTGGCAATATGTTACATACCTGCTCATGGTATTACTTTGTATGGTGTCACCTGAAATCTACTTTCTATGTGTTCCTTGCATGTTATAATTTGTTTTAATACAAGCGGTTTAATTACCTGATATGTATCTGCCACTTGCAGTCTCTGTACAGCAGAGTTTAGTTTGGGGGGGGGGGGACACAAGTTGACATAAATTGATCTGCAGTGCTCATGTGATAACAAGGAAAATTCTGATGACAGAAAGAGAGTTAAAAAGAAATTAGTTAATCAGTCTGCTTCTTCTCTTTTCACTGTCCAGTCACAGGCTTGAGAAGGGAAAAGACACGTACCTGTTATTGAACTGCAGCAGAGAAAGGTCTGCCAAGCATGGCTGTACTGTATGGCAAAGCACTGTAAATCTCAGAATCAGATGGACACAAATACAAATCCTTTGGCATGTTAAACAGCTCCTTTATATGTATTTTTATCTTGTATTTAGTTGTTTGACTGGAGATAAGCCTTGACTCGGGATTACTTTGAGCATCGTAACTGGTATTAAAAGTAAGCTTCTCTAAATATTTTAGGGTTACTGAAAGATACTGGCACGTAGGAAAAAATTTTAAGCTTACTGTCAAAATGAAAAAGCTGTTGAACAAAAAATGTGTTATGTTAAAATTGCATTATGCTATCTAAAAATGGTTTGCTGTAGCAGTCTGAGAAAACTTTTTCATGTGATTTAAACAATTTGTTTGATTGAAAACCTAATTCAATAATATTTTAAGTGCAGGGAAAAAACACATATATAGAGTACCTCCTGTTGCAGTACATAGATATATGAACCAATTCTAGGCAGCCTCTGTTATTTAATAGCATTACCCTGTGTAAAGGTTATGGATGTGGTCAATCATTACTGCAGCAGTTCCCCTCCTGTTCTTTTTGCCAACTGAGTGACATTTTCCATCCTTTATGCATCGTTGTTATTACTGTACATTATACATACACCGTGTCATAAGCATCAGGTAAGCATTTATTGTCCAGTGTTAAGGAGCTCTTTAGAACCACTTCTCTACTTATACAAGTCTATGGGAATGCAAGCCCTGCTTGAAATAGATCAAATGCAGGTCAATAGTAGGTTAACTGCACATCATATGCACCTGTCAAGGGATTCTGAACTATCTCAGAAACATCTCAGACTAATGTCAAAACACTCTGGACACTGGCCCAAATAGTTGTTTAATTTGAAGATGTTTGACATTTTTCATTTGCTATACAAAGTGGCATTGTTCATATTTTGTTCCCCTTGTAGTTCATTGATTCTGTTGGAACAGGAAGGCTGCCTTCTTCATTAAATTTTTTTTGTTATACCTGGTCACTGAAAGCGTTAAAAAGACTGGATTGTGTTGTACTAGTTTTAGACAAAAATGGCTGGAGAACCAATGCACATGTAGTCATCAACAATAAATATTGTCAATATGCATTTATGGGGCTAAATATATATTTCAGCAGTCAGAGTGTTTTTGCTTATATAAAGAACGATTATTGTGAAAGCCCATTTCCAGCTTATTTAAACCCCCTATTTCCAGGTAAACCCAAGCCGACTTGATGACCCTTTAAAGTCTAGGTAGACCAACACAGGGCATTATTCAACACCTTTTGTGGATCAGTTTGTATTCCCAACCCACTGTAGGCTCTCTGCTGTCTCTCACACACATACAATTAGATATATCAAAATGTCAGTATTAAAAGTTCCTGCTACTAATCAGATACAAATTTGTCTTGGAAGTTTTAATGTTATTTGTGATTCATGAAACAGAGAGAGTGGAAGTTACAGCTTAGTCTTTGGGAAATAGAACTACCCAATTAGAAAGTGAGATGTTCCCATAAATCTGCAGTGTACTCCTATGAATTTGAAGTTTACCTAAGCTCAAGAGCAAAAATGTAATATATTACAGCTTGCTAGACCTTGGATGTGGTGGCTTCAATTACTTTCTTTTTTAGTCTAAGCACATTTTCTGCAAGTACAGAAATATACCATTTGATCTTGTTAAACTGAAATATCAAGCCGTTCCAGTCATCTTCAGTAAGCTATAGGATACCTCTTTCCTATGTAATGGAGATAAGCAGAGGGATGCATTTGTAGTCCAAATCAGAAGAGCTCCTAATGTAACAATGCTGCCCCTCCATCAATACGGTGCAGCAAGTGAGCATTGTCAACCTAGGGCAGGAAGTGTGTTACTGGCAAGATCATCAATAAAAGAAACAAGAAGGAAAAAGGGAAACTATTGGGTCTGGTATGCTACAAGATATTGTTTTGTTTTTGGGTTTACATACTATTTAAAGTGGTAGTTATAGCAAGAGAAAAAAAAATGATTTAAGATGCAGTCTGATACTATGATAGTCTTTGTTCCCCCTGCAACCTAGTTTTTTTTTTGTTTTTTGTTTTTTACTGTTGATCCTGGTATTTTTTAAATTATTTTAACAGATCAAGCATTGCAGCAAAAGTGAGAGTTAAAGGGTAAACCATAAATTATTTAACACTGACGGGTTGCTTACAATGATCAGTTTTCATTCATCTAGGTAAAACCTTTGCTCATAATGAAAAAAAAACTGTTTCTGTAACTGCTTAAAAGTATTAGCTGGAGTTACGCTTACATTTAGATAGTCATGTACGTAAAGTCCATCTAAATCTTCTAGTCCATCTAACATTAATCTCTCCAGACAGTGCTTCTGTCCAACTTTAACTCCAGTGCTCCTCCATAGAGGAGTCACTGTAAAACATAAAGTGTATTACTAGGTGGATCACCTGGTGAAAATAATGGAAAAAAGCCAAATAAAAGGAAAAAAAAATACAATTATCACATTTGTGGATTGAAACACGCCTGCAAAGTTTCCTGCAAAGCATATTAAGTTCACTAATCAATTCTGTTTGTTGTCTGTAATTACCTTTTTTTTTAGCCTACATAAAACAACCTAATCTAACCTCATACAATTTAATTGAAATCTATTTATTAATTTTTTTATATAGAAACAAATAGATGAAAACACAAAATATTTGTGCTTTCTTTCTTGGTGCAGTAGCATAATTTCTCTATATTTCAGCACTTTGGGGGTGTTTGGTACAGCACATAGATGTTTGTTTTATTAAGTGCTACAAAAACAAACAATAATAGTATCCACATTTTGACATTGTGGATTGCAAATGCTTTGAGGGATAACTCAAAATATTTGTTTGCCAAATTAGTTTGCATTTCAAAACAGCAAAGGTTTTGTATTACCAGTGCTTTATAATGCAATTCAAGGGCCTTGCATCAATATCACTCGATGCATTCCAAACAAGGAAACATAAAAAACATATGTAATTGGTAGGCTTTGGATGGATACATAAATATTGGTAATAGGGGAAGCATTTGTTACACTACTGTCTGCATTCCACATTCTCTTGTTTTGTTATTTGTAAAACAGTTTCTAATACACTTAGACACATTCAAATTTCCATAGAGTTCTAGCATCTCTCATTTCCTTTCACATCACGTTTAAAACAAACAGTGTGCTGCTTTAACTATTGCTTAGTTGCCTAGGATACATAGTCATTGCAGGCCTAAGATTCTAGCACTAGCTACACAGTATAGTACCTTCAAGATTAAGACTGATCTCAGTTATTTAACCAATAACCTTATACATTCATGATTTACATTTATACAATTTTTCATGTTCTGCATTTTTTCATGTTTTTTTTTAACCTAAAACGAAAAGAATACTGAGTTTCTTGTTTTTGGAGAGATTTCACAATTTTATTTTAATATAGCTTGTGATGAAAGAAAAAAGAGTAACTCATTCCAGCCCTTGAATTAGTACAGTTGTGTAATTTTTAATGTGTTTAGGTAATTGTGCAGAAATTTATTGATTACCATTCTGTTTAATTTTTATAAATGTCCTAATGGTATGCATTTATGGGAATCCAAACTATTGGAAAGGTTTAACAGTCTCAGAGCCTCAGGAGCTGAATGTGGTGAGTAAATTACCTGCAAGCCTCTTATGATATGATAAATGCCATGCAATTATATGACTGCTCCAAGTATGATTGTGTCATCTAGTAATGACACAAAAAAGTCATTGCTGTAACACACCCCCACACCTGGGGCTGTACTACACTAATTGCATTTGTTACTGTATGACTTCACTGATTTTCTAAAGGAGATGATAATTTTCACTAAATTAAAGGAGTTTTAAAGGCAGAAGATATTTTATCTTCATCCATTCTAAGATAAAAAAAAAGTTTGTGTGTAGCAGCACCCCTTAATTACTTACCTGAGCCCCTTCTCTCTCTAGCGATGTCCACAAATGTCTAAGCCATCAGGGACACTTCTCCTGATTGGCTGAAACACAGCAGCAGCGCCATTGGCTCCCACGGCTGTCAAGCAAAGTCAGTCAGCCAATCAGAGGAGAGAAGGGGTGGGGCCGGGTCGGGGCTCAGTGTCTGAATGGACACACAGAGCTGTGACACGGCTCCAGTGCCCCATATGAAGCTGCTGACTGTGGGGACACTTGATAGGAGGGAGGGTCCAGGAGCAACAAAAAGGGACCCGAGAAGAGGAGGATCGGGGCTGCTCTGTGCAAAACCAACTGCACAGAGGAGGTAAGTATAACATGTTTGTTATTTAAAAAAAAACAAAAAAAAAACTAGGCTTTACAATCACTTTAAAGTTGATCTTCACTTTTGTAAAAAAAAAACAGTTCAGGGTAATCAATGTCCTGCCTTTTTTCTGCTCTGAAGAAATAGCTGTTTATTTTACTATTTTTAGTCCTTTCCAGACTTATTCCTAAAAGAGAGATTCTGTGTTTAATATGATGACCTGGTGCCCTTTCAGTGTTTTAAAGCTACAGTATCTGCATCCCTTTAGAAGTAGTAAAACCTTAGGGAGTATGTTAGAAAAAATGAAAATTGTATTCCACAGGATGCCTAAAATTGTACGTGTATCTCAGTGCAGACATCTGAAAAAAAACCATGAGACAATCTCACCAACAGAAAATTACATTTCTGACTAGTTTTCCTTACACTAATGGCATACAGAATGCCTCCAGATTGTCATATTCCATTGAATATTGTGAATATATTTTACAAAACTACAGCAACTTTAGATAAAACAGAAAGGTGATTTTAAAAACATTTATTGAGAAAATGAATTATGTAGCAATCTTATATGCTGTTTTATTTTTTGATGAAAACCGAGTTCACTTTTAAAGTGTTACTAAACCTACTAAATAGTAAAATCAGTGTGTGTATGCAGTAAAGCATAAGGGGTTAATCCTCTGCAATGTGTAAAAAGGCTGTTTGATCCGGTCTTCTCAGATTCTCCTCTTCTTCCAGAGTCCCTAAACCATCTCCAGATAGTAGAGGGGCTAGGGGACACGCTGCATATGCTCAGTTTGGTTTGTATTGCTAGAGAGTTTTTTTTTTTCTTGGGAGAGTTTATGTGATCAGCACAGGGCCAATCAGCACTGTCCCTATCAGGGGCCCTGCATCCTCATAGGGCAATCATGGGAGAATGAAAACTCCTACAAGCTTTAACCAGACACTGATAGAAGTCACAAGACTGCTATATACTTCTGATGAGAAAAGGTATTTAGCAGTTTTTATTTACTAAAACTATTGCATGTCCATGTTCTGTGTACTGTGGGAGACCCAAATATAGTGAATGCAGGGTCCTGGGTTTAGTAACACTCTAACTAAAAATTCATGCAATCATGTGAAAGTCAAAATGTTTATTTCATTTGCACATGATTCCAAGTTTACACAGCTAAAATGTAGTCCAAAGTATCCACTGAGTTTCTCCCTTTTCATTTTCTAATTTACAGTGAAGTCATGAAGAATAGAAGCTAATTGGTTGTGATTGGCATCCTTATAAATTCTGATTTTGCACATTTGATCACAGATCTATGCATGTGATGTGGCTTTCCAGTTGAATTGCCAGTTTATTTAGTGTTATTCAAAATAGGGCAACATAACTGTCACTGAACTGCCTGACAATATTTTTAGTAGACTAAATTTGACTCAGTGTATGCCTCTCAACCTCACTCTTAGAACATTTTTATGTCACATGAATTAAGTGTCAGAGCCCATAATTTAGAACGCCATGGGGATTAAGTAAATAAGCCACTTTTGTAAATGTGTATTTAATTATACCCAATTTTACAGCATCATCCTAAATTGCAGTTTGATTCCCATGATACTTTGAACCCATAAAACAGCATACGATCTTGATGTATAATTAGACTTCTCAGCACTTCATTCTACAAAAATAGTTTTTTTGTTACATTTTGGCAGACATCATCAATGTGCATGACCTTGTGCTAATATCCAAGCTAAGTAGTTGTACTTACAGGCTCAAGAAAGGTACTTCTCTAGATTAGCTGGCAAAAGGTTGCCCTGACATCATGAATGCTTGATCAATCAGATTGATTACATTTTGTGATGATGCTTAAATATCTTCCCAGTGAGGCTTGCAAATGTATGGAGAAAGTAGAGATTATTTCTTTTCAGTGTATTTACTTTGTTTCCTTTCATGAATAGTGTTGTGTTTCCTGTAGGATCCTATGCCAGCTTTTGATTAATAGGGCATGCTGGGACATACAGTTCCACAACAGGTGAAAACTAGACATGAGTCTCTGAATTTACACCCACACCTTGTTAAAGCAGAGTTCCAACGACATATAGCTATTTTTAAAAAATCCATCTATTATCATCATAGTATTATAATGTGGCATTAATTAGTCTGATCAATTGCGCCACTATAGTTAATATTGTATCTAAAAATGAACCTTATATTTATCCTTGATGTGCATTCCCATCTTGCTTGTGGGCAGGCAAAGCCCACAAGGATAAACTTCTGGGATACGGTGCTGCTGAATAACCTGCATGCACTGCCTGTTCTTGCGCATGCGCAGTATGCACAACTCACAGCGCAGGAAACTTCCAAATAACACGATGCTAGCCCTCGGCGCTGCCCACTGACTTCTGGGAAAGGATGACACACATCTCCCAGGAGCACTAGCGAGCACTGGCGCTGAGGGAAAGGATGCCAATGGCCACGGAGAGGAAGTGGCAGACTCCAAGTGACCTCATAGCAACAGTGCAGAAGGAGTGAGTAAAAAAAAAAAAAAATTCCAAATGTTGTTGCTGAAGGAGATTACAGTTGAATTATGTAAAGTACATTTTATGGGTGGAACTCCACTTTAACTGTATTGAAATGCTTGAAAATTAAAGGTAGGGACTCATTTGAGCTATTATTAGAGATATGCATTTTTCTGCTAATATATATCCAAACATGACAAATACAATATCTCTAATCCTGGGTCACATACTTCAGAATAGTGAAGCAATTTTTTTTTTGTTGTTTTAATTGAGATAATACTTGTCGAGAGAGAGAGAAAGGACCACTTTTTAGTACATATCCAGTTATGCAGATTATGAAGAATTACATGCAAAAAATGTTGGTTAGATCAACAACTGCCTTTTTTGATCATTACTTTCCCTTAATACCAGGTTTCAAAATAGAAAATTAAATAATTTAGAGATTGGATAAAAGGTTTAGTGCAGTATAACATTTTGGTAATTAGATTGAGCATTTGGTAGGGTGGATTTATTAAGGGAGTATAGACTTTTTACAATCATCAGCTTTTATTTATTTATGTAAAACCTTTATCCTGAATGCAACAAAACTGTTGTAACAGATTACAAAGTATTAGCTGGAATTCGACTTCAGTTTGCTGGTGTATCTAAATTTGTTGGTCCATCTAACACTCCACTAGATTAAAAATACTCTTGTCCAAAGGTAACCCCTGTGCTCCTTCATCTAGAGTGGAGACATGCTAATACAGGAGGTGTGTTACCGGAAAGATCACAGATGAAAACAGAGGGACAAAAGCTTAGAAAAAGAAAACTAATGCAGCCACCACATTTAAAGATTGGTAAGCTGCAATGTATTGCATTTTCGTTTTGGGTTTATTTCCGCTTTAACCACTTGCTGACTGGCCCATAGTAAAAATACATCATTAATTTGATGTTTATTACCGGTGTAATGGCAGCAGCTAACTGCTATAACCCCAGTATCATTTTCTACTGCGTCGGATAAAAGTGGTCCCGCAGGCGCATTCGGTGCGGGGTCACTTTCAGAGGCAGTGGGAGAGGTGCCCCCGGCCGATTCATGGACATTTCTGGGCTTACTGGAGTCATTGGTAATGCCCAAAAGCAATCCATAGTGACCGTTTGCTGGGCAGGAAGTCGAGGGAGGGCAAAATGGCCCCCACTCATCTCTATGCCCTTGGAGAACCAGAGCCACCTCTGATGTCACTTCCAGTTCTCGGGCATAAACAAATGTTTTATTTTCTTTTGCTTTTAAAGGTAAATGAGAGATCTTTTTGACCCCAGATCTCTCAATAAAGAGGACCTGTCATGCTTATTTCTATTACAAGGGATCTTTACATTCCTTGTAATAGGTATAAAAGGGATTCAAAAATAAATAAATAAATAAAGAGACAGTGTAATAACAAAAAATAAAACAAATAAGATAAAAAAAAAGTTAAAGCACCCCATTCCTCTGTGCTCGCACACAGAAGTGAATGCATGTGTAAGTCGTGCCCGCATTTGTAAATGGTGTTCAAACCACACATGTGAGGTATCACCTTGATCGTTAGAGCAAGACCAATAATTCTAGTGCAGGACCTCCTCTGTAACTCTAAACAGGTAACCTGTAAACCTTTTCAAAGCGTTGCCTTTGGGGCTGTGCCTGCACTGCATGAGCTAACTGCTCATTTTCTCTAGGGGTGAAAACAGCACCTAAACTAACCCGATTCTTTGATCCTCTAGAAAATGGTCCAGTGGTGGACTATTCCTGACATCTTCACATCCAGAGCCAGTCTGTGGCTCACCCGAGCCATTCCTTCCCTTGGTCTTTCTCTTCCTGGCATCTTAACTGTGAGCACCCGGCTGTGACAGCTTCACAGCCAGAATGCCACTGCACATGTATGAGTTTCGTTGTGCATTGTGAATGGTACCGCAGTCTTCTGGGACCTGTGACGTGTCCAAGATGACTGTGGGGAGGGAGAGGAGAACTTCTGCTCAGATCATCTAGGTGATCTTAGTGGAAGTGGGAGCAGCTACCTGTCCAAACCAGGTACCCGCCCCCCCAAAAAAGTGCCATTTGAAAGGGGGGCCTTAAAGCCCAACTTCTTTGGGTGGAGCTCTGCTTCACAGAAGCTTTTTTACTGTTTGTTATAGATATGTAAATCATTTCAAGCTCAACTCTGGGCATTTTTTCCCCATGCAGTGGGGCTGTACCCGCACTGCATGAAGTAACTGCTTATTTTGGCTAGGGGTGAAAAAAGCACCTACATTAACCCGATCCTTTGATCCTCTAGAAAACGGTCCAGTGGTGGTCTCTTCCTGAAATCTTCGCATCCAGAGCTAGACTGTGGCTCACCCGAGCTGTCCCTTCACTTGGTCTTCTCACCCCGGCATATCAACTGTAGGCACCTGGCTGTGACAGCTTGCTGCTTCACAGACAGAATCCCACTGCACTTTAAGTGGGACCACAGCCTTTAACCACAGCACTGCCCCCTTCACATATCACCCTCACACAGTATTTCCCCCTTCACATATCACCCCCACACAGTATTGCCCTCTTTACATGACCCCCCCCACACAGCACTGCCCCCCTACCCCCGCTCCCCATCCTTCACAGTTCCATATATTTTCCTCCCTTCACTCTCCTACCTTTCACAGAGCGGAGAGCAGGTGGCAGGACAATCCTAAACTGAAGGCACAGCAGTACTGGATGTGGCGCAGGTGCTGCTGGGTTAACTTTTCATATTAGCAAACTGGTGATTGGCTGCTAGGACCGCCTCCTAGCAGCTAATCACCTCCCAATTAATATGACAGGCAGCTACCTCTCTCCACGCAGTGCTGTCCCACCTCCCGCTGTTCGCTCCTCTCTACTCTGCTAATGACAGCAGAGGTTGGGGACAAAAGCAGCGACTAAATGGCACAATTGGGGTGGTCTGGAAAGAGCAGCAGCTCGGGCCTGACGTGGACCGCAGGCCGCCATTTTGTGATGCCCACCCTAGACCAAAACCAACAGTTAAACCATGCAGTGTGAGAACAGCCCCACTAAATGGTAAAAAAAAAATGCCCGGAGTTCTGCTTTAGCCACTTCAGCTCCTGAAGGCTTACCCCCCTTCATGCCCAAACCATTTTTTGTGATACAGCACTGCATTACTTATCCTACTTAGCCTGGGCACAGGTGTACTTTTGTTTTTCATATTCAATTTGCTACATGAACAGTCTCTACTACTTTTGTAACATCTGCAAGAAATTCACCACTTTCAGTTTTTGAAACTTAACCGAATTTCATTTATGCAGAAATAATTCAAATCTGAGTACACTTTTCTTGTTGACTGAAAGTACTAAAGTCTTGTGTAATAAATACAATCTCATTTAGAATCATATAATCAATTCTGTAATAGTATTATCATTAATCTTTTATCATTTTTGCAGCACAGTTTCCATTGCTAAAATATTGGTTTTAAGATTAATCATGTTGATTAAACCATATATGAAGAATTTGGTTCAGAGTTGAAACTTTCTCTTGCGAAAATCTAAGTCTTTGGTTTTTGCTGTATGAATGCATATTTAGATTTTTTTAACTGTTCCGCCTAAAGCTAAATTATTTTTCTGTGCGGCAATGTGCTTGCTGAGATAATAGTGTTGTGGGCAAGAAATCAAATGCATGAATACTTTGTGACACTAACACTACTCTAGGTACAATGTATTTTCATTAGCTGAAGCTTTTATTGGAGAATCACATAAATAAAGTGTGGGGAGTCTTCATCCTGAAATGATCAGGTCAAGTGGGCAGTTCTTGATAAAATATTACAAGGCTTTCCACTCTGTTTTGTTTTCCCGTAATTTTTTTTTTTTTATTTCTGTGTTCTGTAGATCTTTACCAAAATAGTATTTTATTAATATTATTGTTATATAAGATTTATATAGCACAGACAGTTTACACAGTGCTTACAACAAAGGGGCAGACAGTACAATTACAATAAAATTTAATACAGTAGGAATCAGAGAGCCCTGCTCATTAGAGCTTAAAATCTTATGAAGAAAAAAACACGTTAAAACCAATAAAAGTGAAAAACAGTGCAAACAAATAAAATCTAGTTTAAACCATTTTTAATTGGAATAAAGTAACAAAGTTATATAGGTATTGACCAGGGAAAACAAAAGTATTGTGTTGCATAGTATTTCCTGCCTATATGGTAGTCCTTATAACCCCAAAGTATTAGTATTTTTATTAGTTATTAGAACTGAAAGCCATGTGTATAAGCAGCACTATATTACGCTCTTAATTTACAAAAGGTCGGGTTAATCTATAGCAGTATATAAGATCAAAGAACAGCCCACAAATAATCTTAGCAGATCTACTGCTTCTGGTAAATGACAGAGTTGACAGATATACAGTATCGACAGATTGGTAGTCCAAGCCTGCTGTACTCATTTTAGTAATTCAGCAGGAGTTCAGTTTGGTGGGTGCATAAAAAGTTCTCTTTGGACAATTTTTCTCCATAAGTTTGCTTTAAAAAAAGAAATCATAGGACTATTTTCAATGTCTGTGCTAAATTTTAACTCAAAATATTTTATTAATTGTTTACCATATCATTGTTTTTTTGTCCAAATATTTAATCAAGTGTGAATAAAGTATTTGGTTAAATGTACCTGACTCTATGGTTCTATTTACATTTGCGAGCCTTAAACTTAAAGCGTGGACTTCCACTTTAAGGACTCCTTACCCCCTTACATGCCACATTTGGCAAGCTATTTTTATTGGGGGGGGGGGGGAGTGAGTACCTAGTTTTGACAGGTATCCAGCTCCCACTTAATTACATAGGAAACCATGTTAAATGGACTGTATTGTGTTTCTGCAAAACTGAAAATGCAAAAATGCACTAAAAAATGCATAGGTGTGAACCAGGCCTGAAAGCTCCCATTCGCTGTGCTTTCACGAGCTTTCCGATCATGTTACCACAAGCCCCGCCTCTTGGCATTCTAAACCCCTTAAAGGGCTGGCACGTGCCGGCTCTAAGGGGTTAAAAAAATGTTTTCATAAATGGATAAATTATTAACTCCCAACCCATGCCCCCTGGCCCTAAACTTAAAAAAAAAAAAACTCTTAACTCTTATTCTAATCCCAGCACTACATTAACCCCATAAACTACAATATACATCCCATCTGGCATTGGGATCAGGAATTATCAGGACCAAAAGCTACCTCTCATGTGCTAAGATACACTGCCAGTGAAATAACGACTGTGTCAATAAACACTGATTTGAGTAAAAAAGAAAAAAGAAAAATATGTTATGCAACTATCACAGTTAAATATATTGAAATGGCTCTCCTTTCATATTTTCTACACTTTGCACAGTGGTAGCACATAATTGCCAGTTGAACACAAATTACGCTTTACATGAAATATGAACTGAATTTTTTTTTTTTAGACAATAAATTATGCTTTTTTCAGGCTTAGATTGGTGTGAATTAATAATAGTTTATATGTGATGTGGGACTATTTTATAATACACAAAAAATATTATCCTTCTGTTGTTTTGAATCCATTTTGGGCTGATTAGCCCAAAGCTCCAGGCAAGCATCTAAATATGCAGATCAAATATGTGATTATTATTATTAATATTATTATTCAGGATTTATGTAGCACTGGCAGTTTGTGCAGCTTTTTTACAACATGAGTGCAGACAGTGCAGTTACAATACAATTCCATAAAGGAGGAATCAGAGGGACCTGCTCATTGGAGCTTACAAACTGAAAACACATTTTGGAGCTCCTTTAGCTGCCAAAATGTTTGTATTTATGTCCATCCAGTTCTGAGATTTACGCAGCCCTGCCAAGTGAAAGGCAACTCTTGTTTGCAGTTACAGACTATAGAAAGAACACAGTGGGTTCCTCTCTCTCAAATCTCAGCCTGTTGGTTGAATATTGAGGGAGATGCAGTAGACTGATGAGGTCATCTGTCTACTTAGTCTGCTCTCTAATATCAGCATGTGACTTTTCCACATTGGATTGGTTTATATGTGCCTACCAAGCATCTGGTTTAATTCCATGTGCATTTAAAATGCTAACAGTAGCTTAAACTTAATATGATACTGTGTACATGTTCTTTATAATCTCATCTCCATATCATGTTTCTTTTTTACACAAGAGCTATCTGCTTTTTTTTTTTAATCAGTCTATGTATGTACATTTATGAGGGTCATCTAAACCTTTTCTTTCCTGCAGAAGATTGCAATCTGCACTAATTGACATACTATGCTCAACGTAAAGTGTATCTTTTTGGATAAAGCAGAGAAACAAGAATCTTTAAGTTGTCTATGTCCATGCTGAGGCAAATCCCCTTTTCTATTTGTTCTGTTGACTCCCCATAACAGGACTGAAAGTGTAAGAAAATCCAAAATTGTGAGTTTTTCACAGTGCAGAGATAGACAGAAAATCCTTCAATAGGGGCATTTATTCTAGCGATAAGGGTCATTCTAGATCCTGTCACTTGTGAGAACTCATTTTGGAAGACTCAGCGGGAAGTGAAAACACTCACTTACTTGCATTTATCACTTCCTTGCTGGCTGGAGGAGAAAGGCAATGGTTTTGCTGCAGATTCAGCAGCCAGAGAGTGACAGAGCAGATATACTGTATATCCTCCCTGCATTTTATAGTAATCTGCCACTGGCAAATTCTTACTTTTGACAGGATCACAAATGTTATTTGGGTTTTAGAGGGAATTCCCTCACTTTGAAAACATGTGCTCTCTTTTTATGTTGTGTTTACAGGAGGGTATTTTTCTGTTGTGTGTACAGAAGGGTATTCTCACCAATGGGACTGAGATAGCAAAATTTTTTTTGCAGGTAAAAAAATGTGCATTTATATATTTATTTTTGGAGCCTGTAAAACATTGCACCAGCAATCAGCAGATCACTGATGCCATGCAGGTCTCTTTCAGATCTGCCAGTGTATTTGTGTGCCCATACATTCTGTATGTGCAAGCAGATACAATCTGCACACAACGTAAGGTAGTTCATTGAGAACTACAAGCCGACAGCCGCAAAGGATGTGGGGGCTTGTAGTTTATTCACACGCAGAGCTGTGTGAATGAAGGACGTGGCTGTGTGGGCGGAGCCCCGCACAGCCACGCTGTTTTCAAAAAGTGACAGTTAGTACAGGTAACTTCTCCCCATACTGCTGTCATAGGGAGGAGGGATGGGGCAGTGGCTGCAACATTGAGAACATGTTACATGTTCCACCCTAAAAACGGGTGGAACATGCAACATGTTCCCAAAGGTGCACTTATTCTTTAAGTAAGTGTAGCCCATGAAGAAATGTTTTAAGACATCTTCGAAAGGTTTCCTTTCAATGTCCTTGGACTGCACTGAAAACATTGGTATGTTTTTCTATTTTGTTGTGACACCTTCACTCTAATATAAACACAGAAAAAATTGTGCGCTTAGTGCCAAAGGAGGTAATGCAGCAACACGTACAAAAATATGTATGTGAAAAAATAAGGTTAAACCATAATAAGCAATGTGCATCAAATACATGGTAAAATAGCAGTCCCATAACATATACTTCACTTATGCATAGCAAAGAAGTAAACTTCAAAGAGATATATATAAAAGTCTAAATGTGAACTCTTGAAAATGATTTCCACGTGTAAGAAAGTCCACAGGTAAGAATCCCAAACCACCTCACAGACAACTGTGCCAGTTCCCCTACCAAACAGTAATCATCTCCAAATGATAAGAGATCAACAGAGCAGAAATCATCCAGTTGGTTGAACTTTTTGGACTCTTTTTTCACCCATACTAAATATGTAACTATGTAATTGGGTGCCAGCGCTCAGGATACCACTGACTCCACCGCCTCCACAGTCCTTCACTGGTTATCCAAAGCCAACACCTCCCCCCATAATAATGGGTAGGAGAAAGAACAAACCACCTCAAACCAAATATTTCTATTTGGAGTTTTATTTCTTTAGTACCAAATCTGCTGATATCCATCTAAAATGCAACTAGAAACTTCCAACAATCCTAAAAGCTGGGGAAGATTAAAAATGACTGTGTGAAAAATATTCAGTAACAAAAATGTGTGATCAATCTTTGACTGTCTATGCCAGCATTAGTCAGCTATAGTTTATCATTTTGGATATGTTATTTGTTAAGTGAGGAAAATCACACCCTGTATGGACATAATCTTAATGGATTTTACTTCTGCTAGGATGCTTTTAGAACAAAAGACCATAGAGAACAAAGTAAAGAAAACGACTGTGCTGTGTAAACCATGCATTAACCGCTAACATGTTTTACATACCAGCTATGCTACACAGGAACAGAAGTTCATTTGCAATGAACTTTGTTAAACAATACCACCTCAGAATTATATCTTTCAATTTGTTGCAGCCCTACATGTATTGTAAAATGGTATAACATAGATTATTTCAAGAATATAAACCACTATGTTCTGAAATTAAGGCTGCCATATCACGTTGTAGTAGACATTGAGCTGCAAAGCTGAAGGGCAGACAGTATGCATGCTTTATTCATGAATGTTTTAGTGTTTGCTTCCATTTTGAAGTTTAAAGCCATTATCAGCCTCTTATAAGGCCATCATCAAATAATTTGAAATTAACCTATGTTTTGACCATGTACAGGCAAGCTACAGGTTCCTTTTAATAGTGGTCCCACCAGCTGCTCATATTTACCTTTTTATTGCTCTCCAGCCTCTCTGTTTATTCACTATGAGCAAGAAAAAAAAAGTCAGAGTAACCATTAGCTAAGATCAGAGTAACCATTAGCCAAGAATCATTGTTGTCACGTGAAGAGAACGATAGTGAGTCACATGCTCCCCATACTAAAAGTCCTGCATATTTTTCTTTGCAACTGACACATAGAAAGTAAGCAGCAGAAAACATGTTACTTTGTTCTTCATGAGTTAAGAACAGGTTCACTTTAATCTGAGTGTAACTCCCTCACCTTGTAAAACAACTCATTCAGTTTAAAAAAATAAGTGAAAGACAAGATGTTATTTATATATATATATATATATATATATATATATAATTATAAATACTTTTCCCCCCTTTTTTATGAGTGATCACATTCCCTCCGTTCTCAGCTGGAGGAGGAGAAACAACATGCACTACTGTTATAGGATATGATAGACTCAAGTCATTGACTGTAAAACATGTGCAATTTGCCAAAGAGGTCATAATGTTCAGCCATGTGATGACGATTTTAACTTCTTTTGGTGGTCTTTGCTGAAAATAGCAGTTTTTATGGCAAATTATGAATGTTATAGCTTAATGAATTGAGCCTAGTGTGTTTGCATGAAGTCAGGAAGTTGGCAGAGCAGCAACTGGCAAACTTCCGGTTACCTCTCACTTCTACTGTAGCTCCCAGAAGGCATGTCCTCACACAGAATTATCTAGGGGAGAAATTGTACATTTTCCATTAAGTAGGTCTGCACATATATGATAATTTAAGACTTAACATTCAGATTCTTGCTTAGGCCCAATTATATAAGCCCTACCTACACTTTCATAAAGCCAGCTACCTTTGTTATCACCCCCATAGTATTGTAATTAGAAAGGTTACACGTTTGACATCCCTGTAGATGTGTATGAACCTTATAAGGTAATTGATCAAATGGACCGGCTGTTGAAGTAGAGACTTGTAATATATATTATATATATATATATATATATATATATATATATATATATATATATATATATATATATATATATATATATACAGTATATATACAGTGTATGTTCTATGCTCAGCAAAGCATGAAAAGTAAACACACAGCAATGAAGTTTTATTTAAATAAGGGACAGGCTGTCCTGAAGAATGCAAACTTGTGCCTTACCTTACAAGCCATGTAAATGCCTTATTTTAGATTAAATATACTGTATATCAGTATTTTAATTCTATATTCCGATCTGATAATTGCATCAATCACTCATACTGACTGGTACTGACTGGTAAGGAAACAAAATTCATAGCATTTATTAGGCATCATGTTTTTTAGTCATTAAAAGCAGAAAACAGATTTCAAATGACATTGGCTTATTTCCAGTTCCTGTTACATGTTAATTAACATTTTGACTAATGTACGTACTCTGGAAGCAGTAAGCTTCTTGATTATATAACATATCATTCATTGTAAAATTTGGGATGAGAGTTTATTCTTTGAAAATGAAGACTTGTTTTACAGAAAAAAAACTCTCCAAAAATTGATTTGTAGCACCACTAACACATGTGATAATAAGAGGTATTTATTATCCCCTTTGCTGTAATTAATTAAGCCAAATATTATAGAATCTAGCTGCATTTGAAATGATGTCTTTTCTAAGGAACAAGCATCTATTTTTTTTAAACTGAACGGTTTCTGTTACTTTCACTCTTTTTTTTTTAATGGAATTCATTTTATTTAATTAAATACTGAATTATATGTTTTTAATGTAGTAGGTGGCTTTTTAGTTTAGCTCTACCATGTGTACAGTACCTTTGTTAAATTGAATTTTCTTGACTTTATACCTATATACATGTTAGAGAAATCAGACCAAAGGTATGAAAGTAACAACCTAAATCTTAGCCTAGTCTTATGCTAACGATCATGCTGATATGTGTAATGGGTGGAAAGACAAAGTCAGAATCTTTAGGAAATATACTGAGGTATATCTTCAAGCTTGCATACTGTTAAGCACAGGCTTAATGAATCAACTGTTCCTTTTGAGG
The DNA here is from genome assembly GCF_042186555.1 of Aquarana catesbeiana. Lineage (NCBI taxonomy): Eukaryota > Metazoa > Chordata > Amphibia > Anura > Ranidae > Aquarana > Aquarana catesbeiana. The sequence goes on from NC_133327.1 coordinate 226,035,953, forward strand.
GAAATCAGCAGAGGTTTCTTGGGAATTTCTGATGGAAATTCTATCTCAGACCCAAAATGTGCTTAAGGTTGTCTGTTGGAAAAATATTCAACCTAAATGGAAAGGTAGTTTTAAAAGGTTGGATTAACCTGTTAACTTCACAGTCCAATTCAGGCAATACAGTTAAGTAAATAATGCTGAAGAGATCTCGGTGCTGCAGTCACACCATTGTAGTTGTTACACAATAACTTCACAATGCTTGTCCCAAATATGTGGCCATTTATGAGTACAAAGACTCTTGTGTTTTTGTGTAATGGTCCTCTTTTCCAGGACAGATGCATCTACATTTTCTGCACCCACATGCCTTCATACCTCCCTCAGTGGCAGGCAGTAGGCTTGAATTTTGACTTGGCTTCAGTTGCATCTCCTGGGTATATAATCAGTATTGTGACATACATTTGCTTATGATTGGCTATACATACACAATATTATAGTTTGACATGATCCTAGAGATGTCAGTGGTATTTCTCACTATGGGAAGACAATAAAACCATAAAGAAATTAGTAATTCTTGGAAGTATGGAAAGTGCTCATTGTCAGACGTTGTGGTTATCCAACATGTTGGGGAATTTCCGTTTGATTACGTGCCAACTGTTCCATGTTCTACCTATGGGAAATGAGAAAATGGAGTAAAGCCTTTATTTCATGTGCATAGAATCCATACTGCAAGGCACAGAGTATACCCTGCCCTGTAAGGATGGGAGCAAACAGAGACATATGTCTAACTGTCCATTGCTGTTAATAAGGCATCTGCCTGACCATGGCCAGTCTGAATTTTACTGAAATGATGACTGGATTATCTGTAGTTTCATTAACAAGGCATTTCTGGTTATGCAATGTTTACACAAAATCACTGGTTAAATGCAATGTGTTATATTGCTTTTGGCACAGTAGAGGTGAAAGCAGGTCCTTGTGTCCCCCATGACTAAGTCCCGGTGGGCAGGGCAAAATGCATCAGGGTGTGTGGTTTGGTGGAGACAAGTAGGCCGAAGATGCTTCTTATTGTTTTTTTCACCTGGGCTGGTCAGCAGTAGCAGCGATCCTTTCCTCTTTATAGTTAAATGCAAAGAAAAAATATATATACTAGCATTCAAACTTCTGGGTCATCTTACCACACTTAGGCTTCCCAGCGGTTACTTTTATTGCTGGGGAAACTAGCTTTACCTTGCTGTGATATAATGTAATAGCTAAACACAGAACAGATGCTAAATTGGCTAAGTCATTTTTGAATGACAAAACATAATTCTATTACAGCTTGCAGATTTAAAACACTATCAACTAGGCTGCTAACATGTGCTTTTCTAGTACAGAAACATTTATCAGTACACAGTATATTTCTTGCTAACTAGCATATTAACCTTTAATGTAAAATTAAACAAAATTGTTTGGTTGTTAAAGTGTTGACAGAAAGAAAAAGAGAAATATTATACAGCTGAAAAGCAGGAACAAAATGTTTAAGTTACTAAGGTGAATCATACATTTATAATCATCAAAATAATAATAATAATAATAATAATAATAACTTGTATATGTATTATTACTATTAATATTAATTCATACTGTATAATTATAGAATGGTACCATAGTATGTAGAGCTTGCCAAAAATGAAACCTAATGGTGTGGATGGAAAAAAAAAAAAAAAAACACCCAAACAAACACTTTAGATCCTGAGCCTAATTTACTTTGGAGGGTGATAAAAGCACTCTAATGCCCCGTACACACGGCCGGATTTTCCGACAGAAAATGTGTGATAGGACCTTGTAGGAAATTCCGACCGTGTGTGGGCTCCATCACACATTTTCCATCAGAATTTCCGACACTCAAAGTTTGAGAGCTTGCTATAAAATTTTCCGACAACAAAATCACTTGTCGGAAATTCCGATCGTGTGTACACAAATCCAACGCACAAAGTGCCACGCATGCTCAGAATAAATTAAGAGAGGAAAGCTATTGGCTACTGCCCCGTTTATAGTCCCGACGTACGTGTTTTAAGTCACCGCATTTAGAAGGATCGGATTTTCCGACAACTTTGTGTGACCCTGTGTATGCAAGACAAGTTTGAGCCAACATCCGTCGGAAAAAATCCATGGATTTTGTTGTCGGAATGTCCGATCAATGTCCGATCGTGTGTATAGGGCATTAGAATGACAAAATGCACTGTTATGATGTATGAGTTTATTGCTCTGCAACAATGTAGCCTGCCTGATAATCAGAGTGTGCCTTCATGATTTTTACCACACCCAACCCCCTTAGCTGCAGAGGCAGCAGCCAGAGTTGTAAACATACTGTGGCGACAAATGGAATATAACCCCAGATGAATGAGGCTGCCCTGCAACTGCTTTGCAACTGCATGCATTGCATGCAATTGTGGTGTGGTGATGCTGCATTTCTTTTGGTGGTATTTGATCACCTCTGCGGTTTTTATCTGTTTGCGCTATAAACAAAAAAAGGCCGACAATTTTGAAAAAAAAAAACAGTATTTTTTTACTTAAAGGGTAACTCCACTTTCGTGGGAAAAAAAATAGCAAATAAAGAAAAAATAATATAGTGCATATAATTGCAACACTAATCATTTTGTAATTGAATGTTATTAAAAATTACCTTTACTTGTCAATCTGCAGCGAATGTAATTTTCTGTGAATACATTGCAATGTGGCTACTTAGATTTTTATGTATACAGAGTATGTACTGACCACTCCCCAGAAACATAATTTTTTGCTTGTGTGATTGGCTCACCAATTTTCTCGGGATTCTCCCTAAGATACAAGTCAGATTTCAGGCATCCCTTGCAACAAAAATGTCATTTTTTGAGAGATACTTTCAATAGGAACACGTTTAAAGGGATTCAGGCCCAGCAGATTTCCTCATTAGAGCCCTGCAGCTCCACACCTGACAGTTAATTATGAAACCACTCTCATTAGACCTACTCAGAACAGAGGCACCGAGAAACTCACAGGGATTTCTTCAGAATAACAAAAGGTAAGAATCTGCAACAAAGTTTGTTATAATCCTTGCAGTGTACATAGATCACCCAGAGGGGAATGTTTTTTCTAAACAAAAGTGGAGTTACGCTTTAATGCTATAAAACATACCCAATAAAAATAAAATTACAAATTCTAATTTATTCATCAATTTAGGCCTATATGTATTCTGCTACATGTTTTTGGTAAAAAAAATCCCAATAATCGTATATTGATTGGTTTGCACAAAAGTTATAGCATCTACAAACTATGAGATTTATTTATGGAATTTAATTTTTGTATTGTTTTTACTAGTAATGGCGGTGATCAGTGATTTCTAGCAGGACTGTGACATTGTAGCAGACAAATCTGACACTAAGTGACACTTTTTGGGAACCATTGACACCAATACAGTGATCAGTGCTAAAAAAATGAAATGCACTGTCACTGTACTAATGACACTGGCAGGGAAGAGGTTAACATCAGGGGCGATCAAAGGGTTAAATGTGCTTCTAGGGAGTGCTTTCTAACTGTGTGTGGGATGCTTTGACGGGGGAATACAGAGATCTGTGTTCTTGCTTAGAAGGAACACAAGATCTCCATATTCCCCTTTCACAGAATGGTGGTCTTTCTTGTTTACATAGTCAGACCGCCGTTCTGCCTCTCCCCAGAATTATCGTGAGGTGCCAACAAACATCAGCCCACTGGACCCGCTGATTGGCTCCCGCTGTGTCCAATCAAAACTATCCTATGTAATCTTGTGGTGTTATTGCGTTCAGTATGGACCATCAAGAAGTGATGCAAAGAGTCTAATCTGCAAAATAAAACTAAAACTAGGTCTAATTGACCTGTTATTTAAAGTGACACTAAAGTCTCTAAAGTTATTTTTTCTTTAAAAATAACAAACGTTATACTTACCTGCTCTGTGTGATGGCTTTGCACAGAGCAGTCCAGACCCTCCTCTTCTCGCGTCCCTCGATGGCGCTCCTGGCCGCTCCCTCCTGCTGAGTGCCCCCACAGCAAGCAGCTTGCTATGGAGACACTCAAGCCACTGCTCTGTGTGCTCATTCAGATACGGAGCTGTGGTTTGGTCCCACCTTCTCTCTCCTCATTGGCTCTTTGATTGACAGCAGTGGGAGCCAATGGCGCCAGACTGCTGTCTCAGCCAATGAGGAAGGAGAGGCTTCCGAGACTGTCCTGCAACATCACTGAATCGAGATGGGCTGAGGTAGGTATTGGGGGGGCTGAGGGGGGCTGCTGCACACTAAAGGTTTTTTATCTTTATGCGTAGAATGCAATAAGATAAAAATCCTTCACACTTTACAACCACTTTAAGCAATCCTCTATGATGTTTTTAATGTGAATGTAATGCATCTTATTTACCCTTCCTGTGTCAAAATGTCAATTGCCTCTTTTTTAGTGCCAAAATGTCAATTAAGTTCATCTACAGTGCCAAGACATTTACATTAGATTGCAAGCTCTAATGAGCAGGGCCCTCTGATTTCCTCTTGAACCAATTGTATTGTAACTGTAATGTCTGCCTTCATTTTGTAAGGTGCTGATTTCCTATATTGCTTGCTATTCAGTAATTCTACTGTGTTCCTATTGACAAATTATTACCCTTAACCCTTAGTAAGCCTGAAATAATTTTTTGACTTTCAAAAAATAGTAATAGTAAATGGAGAGGAACTTCCCTTAAGCACAAGTGTGTCAATCAAACTGGCAATGCACTTATTGAAACAGAAGTGCTTACGCATAGGTTTGTGTTAAATCTTGTCAGTTACAAGCCCTTGAGCATTATAGAGGTACAGCTGGGCCCTAAGCAATAAAGGTCACTTGTATCATCTTGATAGTAGATCACAATTTTGTTTATGAAATTTTATTGTACAACATTATACTGGTGTGTCAGAGGGCCTGCTTCAAATGTTTTTCCGAACATCAAGACATAGTAATCCTTTATCAAAGTGTGCTTTTTATGTTTCTGGATTGTCTTTTCAGTGCAGTAATATCTAGCTAGATTTTTATCGGGTCTTTTACACTTTCTTCACTTGACTTGACAATTAAACCTTTTCTGTGTGATCCAGAAATATCTATAATATTTCTATTTACCGGACCGATTTTTATGCTTTCTTTTGATAAAAGCTGTCACCTGCAACCAATTACTGCATCCCTTCACTGATGGTCACTTTGTATAAATCAGCAGCTGTTAGTATCATGGAATATACCGCAAAATCTTTGATAAACAAAACCTGTTTGAATTGGCCTTACTCTCATTAAACCATGGGATTTAACAGAACAATAAGGTTTACTAAACAGTTACTCTGTTCAATAGAAAATTTACCTTTTTCTGTTGCATTGTAGCAGAAACTGTGTGTTATAAACAAAGACTGACAATTTTGAAAAAAAAAGCAATATTTTTTTACTTTTTGCTATAATAAATATCTCCAAAAAATATATAAAAAAACAAGAGAAAATTGGAGAGAGCACACCACTCCCTCATAAGGTGGTGGTATTTTTAAGGATGTGTTTAAAACTGTCACTGGGGTAAGCACAACACAAAAAAGTGTTCATAAAATGATTCAATTTATTACAAAGGATAACAAGTTAAAAGGTTACAATAATGACATTTGGTCACAATTTCCGTATGACACCCGATGCCTGAGACTATCGGGCGTCCAGGGGGGTTAGCAAGGCTTTTGTGGACCTTTGGGAGGGCATAGAAAATGGGTGTGATTGGCCATTTTACTTCCAGGTACTCCTAAAGGTCCCTATTGATAAGGGCCTGTTGGTATGCCTGTGCAAGGATCATTTTATACTGGGACCTAGATTCAATTAATTAGTCCCCAGATACTAACAGATACCATTCATTATTGTTCATAATTTTCTCACACATCTGTACATATTGATTCCTGTCCATCACAACCACATTCCACCTTTGTCAGCCGGTTTCACGACAATCTGGTCATTCTAGATTATATTAGTAAGGGCCATTTGTTGTGCTTGAGTAAAACTTGGGAATAAAAAGTTTTCAGTTTGTTTCAACATTTGTTTTAGAAACGCCCATACAGCTGAGCAAGTCTGTAGTTGGGCAAATTTTTGAGATTTTGCTTTCAGTTTTATTGGTTCGGGTTCTTCCTCTGTGTCAACATCATCCTCATCCAAACTGGAGGGTGCAGTTGACACAGCTCCATCTGAGCTCTCATTCTCATTGAGTAACTGGATAAGGGTTTTGAGCATATGAAAGTCCTGAACCTGAAAGCCTTTGTACATATCATCTTCCCTTGTTGCTGTTTCTCCCCAATCTTTGTCAAAGATATATTTATATGTTAGATTTCTTGCAAATACTTGCAAGTCTTTGGTTAATACAAATTTGTCAATCTTTTGAAGGGGGCAGAAACTAAAGCCCAATTTAAGTACCTCAGTCTCTATTGGGGACAAGGGATAGGAGGATAAGTTTAATATATGTAATCCTGATTGCTCTGCATCTGTTTGACCACAAACAGGTCTATCTTGCCCATGCGTGTGTGCTATGGGTGTATGAGGGGTATGGATTGATCCTAAAGGGGCTGAACCTGGGTTAACAATGGGTTTAGTTTGACAAATTTTAGGGGTAGCTCTAAGTTCTTTTTGTACATTTGTATCACTCTGTTCCTCACCAAACATTGATATCTGGGCAGTGCCCGTCACTAAATCACCATGGGTGTCTACTGGTGCTCGTCCTTTCTCCCTGTTGGGGTCCTGGGTGGGGTGCCTGAGATGAAATGCCAGTTGGATGTCTCATATCCATGCCTTATACCTGAACTCACCTTATCATTTGCCACATATGATATATATATATATATATATATATATATATATACATAATATACTGCCATGGGTATATAAAGGATTCTATTCTTTTAACAATTTTGTTTGGTATTCCAAGACGATCATTGGCCTCTTTATATCAAGCTTTCTATAGGGTCCAATGTCTATCAGACCAGGCTGGTGAATCTGGCTTCACCACCCTATCATTGTAGGATGTGTCATCTCCGCTCCCTCTTAGTGTTAAGGTTGCTGAAGTATCAATACCATAAGTTTGGTGAGCACTCATACCCACTGTATAATCTCCTATAAATGTGAATAAAATAATTGTTATTGGTATTAATGGTATCTTTTTATAATCTACATAATGTTATAGATGCATGCCAAGCTGCCTTGAAGAAGCAGATAAGAAGTATGCATAATGCGTCGGCTTTCCGCATATACAAGCATCTGCCTTTATCCTCTGTATTGAGTATCAATTATGGTCAAATAGTTTTGACCAAATGCTATTATTGTATTGCTCATTGGTCTACTTTCGGTGACCAAATGTTATTATTGTAACCTTTTAACTTGTTAACTTTTGTAATAAATGTAATAATTTTTTAACACTTTTTTGTGGTTGGGTTTACCCCAGTGACAGTTTTAAACACATCCTTAAAAATCCCACCACCTTATGAGGGAGTGGTGTGCTCTCTCCAAGTCTATATTCACCAGGGATGTGGATGTGTTAAACTGTCTCTAGAAACGGTCCAACATACTGTGTATATATATATATATATATATATATTTATGGTTGGAGCCCTATGTCCGATATGGACATGGATAACATTTATAATTAAGATAAGACTTACCATCGAAAATAGACCTGGAAGTGTGGACTTACCATATGAAATGGACCTGAAAGTGTGCCTTGGTCTAATGGCCGGTATGCCAAAATAAGGGGGCATACCCTGGTTTAAGAAATGATTATTCTGTAAAGAGAAATGAATAGTTGAGAAATGCTGTGAAATGGGGATGGGAGGGTGGGTATCGTGCACAGGAAACAAGCACCACAGGTGAGCGGGCTGCTTAAATACCCCCCGGGCTCCTCCCATAAATTCAGGCCACCATACTGGCCTTCCTACTTATGGTTGGAGCCCTATGTCCGATATGGACATGGATAACATTTATAATTAAGATAAGACTTACCATCGAAAATAGACCTGGAAGTGTGGACTTACCATATGAAATGGACCTGAAAGTGTGCCTTGGTCTAATGGCCGGTATGCCAAAATAAGGGGGCAAAAACATTCAGGTAGGGGTATAATATTTTATTGGTTTTCAGTTATTCATTGAGCCAATTTTGAAAAGGCCTGTGCCATCTCTATTTGAGGATTGGGGATATACCGGGCGAAGCAGGCTGATTTCCACCTGCCTAGTCTTTTGATGATGTGGTCTGGAACCCCATGGCGGGATGCTGCGGAGGCTGCAACGATGCGAAAGGAGTGTCCGGAGTACTGACTGGGGTTAAGGTGAAGATTGCGGAGAAGTATCCTTATGTGTTTTACAAACTGACAGGCGCTTAAGGGTTTAACTGGGAATGGTAGAAGAGGACTGGTGTCCGGTTGTTCAGGCAGGAGTGACAGGAGACGGTTGAGTACGGTGACTGGACACCAGCTGTTATTGGTTTTGTACAGGTGAATGTCCACTCCAGAGCCTGTTTGCTGGGTTTTAGAGACCACGAGGTGAAGGATGAAATGGTCTTGGTAGCGAAGCAAGTGCCGTCTGCATAGTACTTGGTCTGTGGGGTTGTTATAGGTGAATTCGCCAGGTCGCAAGAACCCGTAGTAAGCCAAATATATGGCTGCTTGTAGGACCGTGCTGGGGAGCAGACCGAATGGCGAAGTAGCCAGAATAGTCGACATATCCCTGAAGATGGGCCCCGTAATGGGTAAGCGCTTGGTGCTGGTCGCTGGTTGTTGTTTCTGAATGCCCCTTAGGATGGCTCGTATGGCGTGTGATGAGAATAGTGAAGGTTTTGTGGGGTCT